>NW_024741119.1:0-12200 GCF_018991925.1 Homarus americanus
GACTTTGTGATTCTCATGTGTTCTTTGATCTTGGCTGCATCCTTCTTAATAGTACGAATCATAGATTCGTTGACTCCATGCTGGCGCGCGAGATCAGCTTGACGTGTTCCTTTCTCCAACTCTTGAATTGTCTTGTATTTCACTTCGTAGCTTAGGGAACGTCGTATCTTCTTTGGCTTAGGGCGGCTGGGTCCAGGTAATGCAAGGTTTTTCTCTGGGGGCGGTGGTCCGGTGGAAGCCATTTTACAGAACAATGGATACTGGTTTACACAGTGTGGCCTGGAGGGATGCAACTGATGCGGCTAGGTCAAGCATCGTCTTTCCTCACCTCCCGCGGGTGGACACGTCATATTACTTTAAACCAATCACAGCTAGTGGCGGAGGGAGGTAAGGATGCGTGGCCCAATCACAGTCTGATACGTCATATGACATCACCGATAACGCAACAGAGACATCCACTGCGCAACCTACCCGCGCGGCTTGCCCAAGCGGGAGAAGGCGGGAGTGTCGAATCTAAAAATAGCGTCGCACCAGACACTCTACGCGTATATGAGTAGATGCACCACGTAAAATGAAAGTCCGGTTCTGGCGAGGTACCGCGTAAATGTAGATTACGGCGTAAGCGCCCGCGTCGCGAAGTGCGATGTATATATATATGACACACAGGAGTCATCGCGGTTAACAAAGTCCGATCGCATATCGTCTGCCCCCTCCACCCAAAAAATCCGTGACGCCTGCTGGACCACCACTCCCTGACCCCCTGACGAACCACGATGATCCTCCCCATACTGGTCAGATATTATGTGTTAAAGGAATATGCTTCCTTGATTAGGCTTTTTTTAAGCATTTGCCTCAGGTGTAATGTTAACCTACATCTATTGAGGATAAAATCTTTCACCTACAAATTGACAATAACACATTTGCTGTAATCAGACATATCTAGTTGCCTCAACAATTGCAACCCCAGTTGCAATTGGGGTTGCAATTTCAAATTCTGTGGCATTACTAAGGAATAACGAAGTCTCTGGTGCACTCTAAGATTAAGAGAGAAAACGGAGGACTCAGGCGTCCTGAAGTGAGAGAAAACGGACTCGTATGACGGGGGACCAAATAAAAAAGCATAGCTACATGTTTTGTGGACTACAGTATTAAGCGTACCCTTTTCATCACTTTGTAATAAACCTAGCCATGCCTATGTGTGTTTATGATATTTACCATAACATTATATATATATATATATATATATATATATATATATATATATATATATATATATATATATATATATATATATATATATATATATATATATATATATATATATATATATATATATATATATATATATATATATATATATATATATATATATATATATATATATATATATATATATATATATATATATATATATATATATATATATAGTGGGTATAAATGGTCGTAAAATGGGAAACTTGGGGTTAGCTCTTGGGTGTCTGGAACCAATTATAATAAATCCCATAGGTTCTGTACTTTCGTTATCGGCGGGCTCCCAATTAGGCGCGATAACCAAGGGATGACTGTACTGTACTGTACAGTGGGGTATGCTATAACGAATCTAATTGGTTCTAGAACCTTGTTCGTTATAGCATTCGTTCGTTATAGGATTAATCCGTTCCAGGCCCCCAAATACAACCACTTAACACTGAAAAATATAATATAAAATTGTAAAAATTGTAAAAAAGTGCATAAATATGCATCTGAACCCCTGAAATAAAGAATATCATTAACATTTGTAATAAAAAAACAATAAATTAAAAAAAAAATAAATAAATAAATTAAATAATGTTCGTTGTAGGAGTTTCGTTCGTTATAGCATTCTCAATTTTATAGGTAAAACCGTTCTTTATAGGAATATTCGTAGTAGGATCCGTTCGTTATAGCATACCCCACTGTATATACTTGTGACTGGCCAGTTGCTTCTGGTGTTATGGTACAGGGGTACCAAGTGACAGCACTAGGATCTCGCTTCCTCTATCAAGGAATAAACAATTAAAATTTAAATTAAAAATAAATAACATTCAAATAATGGGACCTAGTGAACCTAAATAGACCTAGAGCGGGCACAGTCATGTATGCATCGCGTATTCTTATAGATTGTGCGGCCAGGCGTACGTTATCTAGTGAATTTAGTCAATATTGTACAATAACAATGGACCTAAGTGCAAACCTGTATTGTACATGTACTAAATGATTACGGTACTAAAATTGTTATGTCTATGGCAAATATAGCTTGGTTATACAGGTATTCAAATAAATTACTTTCTTACAAGAATCCCTCCAATGTAAGTTATATTCACCCAGTTCGTTTGGGTGGCAAATTATGAGAAGAGCTTAGTCACTCTTAAGTAATGATAAATAAACACGCAGGCAGGCCTTCAGCGCTAACTGTCAAATCTTATCTCAAATAAATAAACAAAGAAATGCCAGACATTCTGTCACCTCCCCCCCCCCCCGTCTTCCCACCCTCCTTGTGTTCCAAGATAAAAGGTTGGTGATTTCTATATGTTTATCTTATATAATATCTCAGACTAAAGTTAGGAGATTATAATTTGCATTGCTGGAATCCTTGCAAGGCAGCCAATAATTTGAATATAAATGTATTATATTTTGCTCAAGAGATAAAAATTGTTGTACATTAGTGTACAGTACTGTAGTACATTTATAATATAAATTTTTTCAACTTTATTTTTGGGTAGATTTACATAAATTTCTTCATTTATTTTCATTCATTTACATGCACACACCATACTAAAAGAAACGTAAAAGAAACAAATGACCTTAGTGCAAAGCTGGAGTGCACATGTACTAATTTGATTACAGTACTAAAATTGTTATGTCTAGTGCAAATTATAGCATGTTTATATTCAAATTAATCAGTATCTTACAAGAATCCCAACAATGTTAATTATATTCACCCAGGTCATGTCACTGGCTTTTGATAAGAGAGAAGCTTAGTCACTTAAGAACTGATAAATATACAGGTACACGCGTTAGACCTTGGGCCGGTGCCAACTGTCAAACGCACTACCTCCCCTCCCCCCACGCCCCCTCACTCGCTCCCTCCCTCCCTCTCCCCCAACTGCCCAGCGTTGCTGGAATCCTTGTAAAACAGTGAATAATTTTAATATAAACGTCATGTATTTTGCACAAGAGATAGAAATTAATCACCTGTATCACATTTCAGTAGTGATTTAAGAGTAAAAGTGTATATGTACGTATATAGTATTCCACATACACGTAAGTATAAATGAAAAGTTTATGTGATGATCGGACAACGTCCATTTCGGTTAACGTCACGTTTCCAAGAACTTATCTAGGACGTTAACTGGCGCATGACTGTATATAATTTTTTTTTTTTTTTTACCACCACTTATCAGCTTATTATCCATTCGGGCAGTTGGTCTATCCACTCTTACTACAAGAAGAAACCGGAGCACCCATATGTAACCTATGATGTTTGGTAGGATCACACTGGATAACACC
The DNA here is from genome assembly GCF_018991925.1 of Homarus americanus. Taxonomy (NCBI): domain Eukaryota; kingdom Metazoa; phylum Arthropoda; class Malacostraca; order Decapoda; family Nephropidae; genus Homarus; species Homarus americanus. The sequence goes on from NW_024741119.1 coordinate 3,529, forward strand.
TTTCTCACATATGTCCAGGTCAAGCAGGACTTGAACTCTTGACGTATTCAAAAAGAGATATGCATGTTCATGTTGTAACATACTGAGTTATGACCCTTCCTACCCAGTCAATCTTGACCCCACCAAAAGTGAGCAGGGCTTCGAAGCAAAGGGAAAATGTAGAATTAAAACCATAATTAATAGAACCTAACATAACCTAACCTAATCTGGTCTTTGTACTCACCTACTCGGTAATTATTGTACTGTACAGTAATAGCCAAAAACTTGATACTGTAATAGCTTACAACAGCACTTGTTAGATTGAGCAACTGTAGGAAAAATTTGTAGAAGAAAACTTGTTTCTTAGCTCTTAGATATTGGACTGAATATTATGAGTCCCTTAAGATTCATATTACTGTACAGTATATATTGCCAAACTGTGTACTGTACTGTATTGTATATGCATGTGTAAAACTGTTTAGCTTATGTTAGGATAGGTTAGGTTAATTCAAGTAAGTTAAGTTAGGACAGGTTATGTTTTGTTTGAGTAAATTTACCATTTGGCATTAATGGCACTACTGTATTTAGTTTTCAAAATTTTTATGAATATAAACATTGTATTTTTTAATACAGTGCTGTCTTGTACCTGTATAAGTATTTGTTATACATAATGAATCAACTTTAATCCTAAGTACTGTACAGTTTTTTTATCCTTCATCTTAAAATGTCTCCACTGTACATATTTTCTCTTCCTAAGTGTCATGTAGAGGAATTTATTCTCCTCATTTGCATTATTAAATAGAATGTGATTTGAATCCAGAGATAAAGTAGAAAAGTCTTACCAGAGCTCATATATTACAGAGCAACATACTTTTATGTGTATATTAAGTACTGTATATTGTAATGCAATCATCACCGTCATCATTGTAAATTTAGTTCCTAGCCAAAATATGAAAATTATAAAGTATTTTAAACCTCCTTCCAGCTTGGTGTGGGTTAATCTTTTTTAATATTTATTAGAAGTAAACATACTTAAGAATTACCAATACAGTATAGCTATTCTTTTATTAACAAGAAAAACTGATGTGCTGTATTTACTGTTGTTGCACTAGAGTTGAAAAGAAATACAGCAGCAGAATCATAGAAGAGCAGAGGTTATGGGCAACACCACTGTTAAAGATGCTGTCGAGGGGTCAGAAGGCAACCGTAGCCTGGATCTGTCTTGTAAACTTACTCCTAGTCAGTATATAAAGGTGAGTCATACCTGGTCCACTGACTGAAAAATTTCTGTGGTTACTTTGATGTTCTTCAATTTACATTTGTGTACAATATACAGTATATTAGTTTATGGTATGAATGTAAATTACATATGGGAATCTTATACAGTACAATATTATGTTAGTGAGTGTGCATATACTGTACAGTACTGTGTTCATTCTTACTGATGCGTGTTTTACTATGATAGTACCCTCCCCCCAAAAGCCCCAAGCCTTGTTTAATCTCTATATACAGTACATTATATGCATGATGTACTGCAGGATGTTTCCTAGCTTTTGATATTTGCACCAATAAATTTTTTTCATAATAAGCATTAATATCATTTTATGTATGTCACTACTTGTGCTACTGACTTTTTCCAGCATACATCTGGAGAGTTTATTGAAGGTTGTTTGTCTGCTCTTCCATGGGAGGTGTATTTCAATGTCTCCTTGTACGAGAATGTTAATGCAAGTTTTAATTTCATCAATGAGGTGAGTAGCTGGATTTAGAATCTTAGTTTCTCAGAATCACTATTTGAAATATGGTATGCTGTAATTCATCATGTAATTACAGTACAGTATTCTAAAACACTTTTCAGGTGCTTTTCATCCGTTGTTTATTTATAATTACAATATGCAGGAGCCCCCCCCCAAGTTCGTGCATTTTTACTTGGCTGTTCTCGGTTATTCGCGGATGACACCTTGGATATACCCGAGAATGTCTGTGGGTAGTTTTAAATTTGCTGACATTTTTGCGGCTGGGCAGGGAGCCATTCGCTCTAGAGACAGTAATTTCCTTTACCAATACTGTATTGTAAATATGTATGTGTGTGTGTCTACACACACACACACACACACAAATATACAATACTACAGGTAAAAGAAATGATTGTTCTTAGGGCAAACACATAAAGGGAATATACATTTCTTTGTACACAGATAAAAATTTAACACCCCCCCATCCGCAAATGTTATTTGCGGATTTGGCGATTCATGGCCATTTTGAGAACCTAACCCCCGTGAATTGGGGGGGGGGGCCTGTACTGTACTCTCAATAATTCAGGGTTAATCATGTTTTCTTTTTTTTTCTTTTTTAATATACAGTATTGACAAAAACATATTAATATGAATTACTTTTTAAAAATTTTCAGTGTTGGCTCAAATACTGTAGACACTTTAATTTTATATGCTTCAATTGGTGCAGGCAAGTCAATCACTGACATTACATAATCACTGGCCAACATTTTCAATGACTAACTTCCATTTTACAATTTACCCTATATTTCTTACCACGGGAAACAGTGTCAGCTCATTAAGTTCAGTCCACAGACCTAAGCCCAGATTACCATGTTGATCTCATGATTTACCTTACCTTGTGTGTGACCGAGAAAGTAATGGTGGTTGCTCTTATCATCTAGGATTAACAGATAATATTCAAGTATGACATAATATTTTATATCCAAGGAATATACAGTGCTGTACTCTTATTTCAGCGAAGCTTTCATTAGAATTCCATGTATTCTGCCGAGTGGACATGATTTCACTACCTGTACTTTGAGCTGTAGGGACCCGGAACCCAGTATTCTTGAATCTTTCACATTGACGATCACATCTGTTGCAAGCAAATTATATATTCTCTATCACTAACGTCATATATCATGAGCCAGTCTTTTGTATGATTACCCAGTATAGTATATTCTTCATCTGGATACATTTTCAAATGCTGCACTTAAAAATAAAATTCAACAAGTACTGTAATATTATTTTCATGTCTCGGTTTTCTTCTCGTTGGTTATAACTAAACCTACTTGTATCTTTACAAAATATTATCTTGTAATTCTGTGCTCTAAAGCCCAATTCCCCTGTAAAATATATAACAAGAATTTCAAGAATTTTTTGAAAATGGATAGTGTTTTAAATCCATATTTCTAGGGCTCAATGGTATCCATCAATCATTTTCTTAAAATGGTTGTAGAATTTGATACACACAATGCAGATGAGGATGAATTGTGTATAGTTGGAATGTACAGGTACTATAATATTATAAAGAAAATAATTATGGTATAGATAGATAGATAGAATCCCTCTAATCACAATTTTACTTTATAATCCAGATTCCAGTGGAGCTCAGTATTCATGTACCTCATTTGCGGAGTCTTAATGTGAGTCACAACCAGATCTGTGATCTCCCAACATCCTTCAATCTACTTCTTCATCTACGAGTGTTAGACCTGTCATACAATAAGTTGAAAATGTTACCTGCTGCTCTTACCCGCTTGCCACAGCTTCACACCCTCAATGTGGCAAATAACTATCTAAAGGAACTTCCAACAACAGTTTCAAAACTTCAGAATGTGAGTATAGTATGTGTCTGTGGAAGTTTATTGTGTTAGGTTTTTATATGAGTAGTGTACTGTACTGTAAGGCTTTAATTTTTTTGCTACAAGATACATGACCACAACTTCCCTTCATAGTAGTGTCAGTGTCTGTTTTCCCTCTATCTCCTGTTTCATCTTTTTTATTCTCTTCTTATACTATTCTTCAATACTTATATGCTTGAATTCTTTATATCTATATTTTCTATTAATCTTTTCTGGTGTATATAGTTTAATAATTTCATATTCTATGTCTTTCTCTCTCTAAATATATATCTTATATTTCTTTACTTATATTTTCTAAGTCAATATTCTTTTCTTTACTTCAATTCTTCTTTCAGATATATTATTGTATTTTCTGAATTTCATGTCCTTACTTTCTCCCAATTATATCCTGTTCTAGTTATGTATATTCTAAACCATGGATTAGTCCGGGAAACCATGTCATTCTTGCTATAACACTTTTTGTACTTACAACGGTAGCCTGCCACCACCCAGACTTTTATAAGAATATAACATATCTTAGTGAACTGTTAGGTAGCGTGCTAGCGAGCGTCTAGGCACGTTAGTTACAATAGTTATTTTCTGAGAACCAATGGGTAGAAGGAATAGAGCGGTGATACTCGTAGTTTACTAATTTAATATTTCTTAACATAAGAAGTGAACAAGATATTAATTAAGTTCACTCAGACAAGATTGGTCCACTTAAGTCTTACTTTACCATTCATAAAATATATCTTCAATTAGTTATTACATCATTAAACACCTGTTGTATTATTTCTTTGACAATTAAGATGGTTATTTGACACGCTCAGATAGGACTGGACCCTCAGGTCTGCTTTTACAAGTAGCAAAATAAATCTTCAGTTCTTGGTTACAACATTAAACAATCATCATATTATTTCATTGTCAATACAGATGGTTCTATGACACACTTGACAATATCCCAAATTAACTTATAACATCAGGTTATTTCGGAATGAACAACATGGCACTTTTCTTTCAGTTGATGTACTCAACTCACATAACATATTTACTGGTACTATCAATATTTATGGGTTCACTACTCAATATGGGATAACTATATTTCTGCTAATTATCCCCAATCACATGCAACAATAATACTTTGGCCCATATAACTGTAAGGAGGGCCCCAGGGTTGTCACACTGGTGTCACCACAACAAACGAAGAACGCTGTTAGGGTTGGTTGTATTTCGACACTGCGGGGGGAGTTTGGGCCTAGTTCCCAGGGTGCGGACTCGCACAATTTAATCGTGCCCAATGAACGACATCCTGCAAGGTAGCCAGCTGGTGTGCAGCTACCGGTCCCCCGGTGACTGTTGGGTATTCAGCTAACACACACACTGTGCCTGAGGTAATGATGGAGCAGCGTCAGAGATGTCAAAAATAACTCAATCACAAACAATCTTTTGTCTAGCAACGACAGGCGATATCTACGTTACATTTATTCTTTCACTGGGTAAATGACAATTTCATTATTACAACATGAACACTGATATTCACAAAATTCACTAAGTTAAACTGACTTAATATGGCAGGCGGAGAATCATACACATACCTGAGATAATGATGGAGCAGCGTCAGAGATGTGACACTACTCCTCGCGCACGAGCTTATATATGGCTAACTGGCAACTCAGGCCTGTGCGGAACACATGCCAGAAAGGCTAATCCCGCATCGACAGAAATTATTACATTCAACTCAGTTGCTGTACATTTAACTATGAAACTCAATGCCACGGGTCAGGCGAATTTCCTACGTCTATTCATATAATCTAATCAGAGATTGAGCTTGCCAGGAAAAAGTGGAATCACACACGTTGTTTACATTAGTTTTACAAACTCAGCACGGCTGCGAACAAGGAACTATTCACAGGGATACGTTAGATTTTGAAGATTATACAGGTTGACAGAATAGTTCAGGAGATTAATGGCTTTCTTAAATAGATAACTGACACTAACTAAACTACATTGGGCAACAAATTAATCTAACTTCAGTAGCAATTGGAAATTCATGGCTATCCCCAGGGACAATATCATGGGATGCCATTCGTACTGGCAAACTCGACACTCACTTACTTAACAAGTGTTACTAATAATAAAGACAGTTAAAGCTTTCAACATCACTCACAAAGGATCTTGTATGCTTTAACTGTAATCAGACATCTCTAAGTTGACTCAAAACAATGGTGTTCTCTCTAACATTCAGATTCACTTTATAGAGAGGTTGGTTTCAGGAAGTCAGAGAAAATGGACGGCACCTAAGCTTGGGAGCGATGAGAAAACGGATGCCTCAGATGGGAGACTCAATAAAGAAGGCATAGCTACATGTCTTGTGGACTATTGAGCGTAATATGAATCGTCTGATTTTACGTTAACCTACGTGTACGACCGTGGTCATTACAGTAGTACCTTCTCCAAATACATTAAATTATATAGCTACAGTATGTACAGTATAGTACAGGCAGACCTCAGTTTATGAGGTGTTGATTTACAAAAAGTCGAAGTTAAAAGAAAAACAGTTTGTCCCATACAGTACTGTACTTTGATTTATGAGAAAAAACCCCAAATTTACAAAAAGAGTATGCATTAGTAAAAATAAAAATATGCTCAAATAAGGCCATTTTGTTACTAGTACAGTACCATACTACTGTATATATGCTTACTTATTTTCTTAATAAATTTGTTATTTTCATTGTCATACTGTACTGCAGTTATGTTGCAAATAGTGTAACCAATTATAGTTTTGGTGATTATTTGAAATTCTGACCCTGCTGTTCATCAAAATTTCATGACTTCCTTAGAACAATATGTTCTACTGTACTGTGCTTCTCAATTGTATTAATTTTCATATTTTCAGTTGAAGAAACTAAATGTGAGCAACAATCAGCTGCGAGCACTTCCTGGCTGTCTGGTAGAGTGTCCAAAGCTGTGTATTTTGGTCACTCAAGGGAATGATCTCATACACCCACCTCAGGCCATCTGTGATATGGGATCCAAAACTACACTGGACTTTTTAAAAGAGAGACACCCACCTGCTGTGCAGTCAAGGTATCATATACAGTACTGTACAGATATCCCCCTAGTTATGATGGGATACGTTCCTGAAAAGCCCATTGCTGGTTGAAATTTTGTAAATCAGGATCATTATAACATGGGGTTCATTGGGATATGTTCCCAGTTAGTCCAACACCCACATATATCACTAAAAAAAAAAAATCCTACACTAATACTATTACCTACAACACACGTAAACAATACTCACCACATCATTAAGAACATGCAAGGCACTTTATTTACATTGTTTGTTATGTATTTATGTGTATGTTTGTGTAGTCACACATGCAAAACACATAGAAATAAAGAAATAAATAATAATGGGAAAGTCCTCTCACAAATAATCAGAAACAAGACAACAAAATGTATTAAGAATGTGAGAGTCTACTCGCAAGTCAACTCCGTGCTTTGTTATTAAAGTTATAAGAAAGCACAAAGGTGACTTGAGGGTAAACTCTCATATTTTTAATACATTTGTTTCTGATTATTTGTGAAAGGATTTTCCCATTATTATTTATTTGTATGTGTTTTGGTGTGTCTGTGTGTGTGTGTGTCTCTACACACACACACACACATATGCAATACAGCAATCCCTTAAAATTCACGGATTTTTAATTCGCGAACCAAGATTATTCGCGGATGACACCCTGCATGTACCCTAGAACGCCTAAGAGTAGTTTTAAAGTTGGTGGCATTTTCACAGATGAGAGAAGAGAGCCATTCGTTCTACAGGCAGTAATTTCTTTTACCTGTATTGTATATATATGTGTGTGTGTGTGTAAACACACACACACACACACACACACACACACACATACGAATAAATAATAATGGGAAAATCCTTTCACAAATAATCAGAAACAAATGTATTAAAAATGTAAGTCTACACAATAATACATTTCTTCTGATTGTATACTGTATATGTATTGTATTGTATATATGAGGCGTTGCGTGGAAAAACTAGCACAAGCACCATTCTCATTTTTTGTCAGGAAATGCGTTCGAAGTTTGTAACATTCAGAAGTTGATAACACGGAAAATATTCTAGTTAGAATCTTGCAGTTTGTTTTGAAATGAAGCTGAGTGTTTGTAAATTATGCAAATAATTTTTTGCAACGATACTGTTAACCTCACCTAACTTAACCCAACCTAACTAAAAATAATGTTTCCTTTTTTTTTTGTAATAAAAACTCGGGTAAATGTTTTGTTTTCCAATCATGATTATCATAATAAAAATACACCCTAAATTGTTTTTCCACTGTGGGAGGCTTCACTGTCATCAGGCTCTGGGACACTGCCTCCCTAGGTGGCTTCTGAGAATAAAACATTACTGAAGAGAAAGAAGCCTCCAATCGATGTAGAGGGTTCAGGCTGGGCCTCAACATCATCAACATAGTCACTGTCACTTGACATTGTTGTGTAGTGACAATACACAACTGCAAACAGCGATATTAATGAAGAAAAGCACGCTCCCTTAGCACGAGATGCACTTCCTCCACACTCAAGTCTCAAGACAAGGACTGAAAAAAGTGCGCCACCAGCCCTGCCCGGCATGCAGTTCTGCTTGCTGATTGGCTGCTTCCACCATAAAACTCCCTTCTTACCCCCAAACCCCCACTCCAAGCCCACAAGCACACTTACAGCCTTATGACATAAGGCTGTATGTTTCACACAAAGAATTTGGCGGATGTGCTACATTCACCATGATAAAATGGTCAAAATGCCGCTTCCATGAGATACGGACCAGAGCTAGGTTTTTGTCTATGGACATTTAACCATATGATCAGTGGCGTTTTTGTACTTCATCCATCACCTCATGAAAATAGGGTGTTTTAAGAACCGTTTGCAGTCATAAACATGATTGTGGCCTGGGTGGCGCTTGTGCTAGTTTCTCCATGCAACGCCTCAAATATATAATATACTGTAAGTAAAAGAAATTATTGTCCTAAAGGCAAACACATAAGGGAATATACATTTCTTT
>NW_024741120.1:0-20658 GCF_018991925.1 Homarus americanus
TATACTTGGTTTGGGGACTTTGTTATACTCGATCAAGGGAATTTTGTAATACTCCATCAGAGGACTTTGTTATACTCGACCAGGGGACTTTGTTATACTCGAGCAAGGGACTTTTGTTATACTCGATCAGGGGACTTTGTTATGCTCGCCCAGGGGCATTTGTTATACTCTATCATCGGACTTTGTTATACTCGATCAGGGAACTTTGTTATACTCATCCATGGGGCTTTGTTATACTAGGATCAGGGGACTTTGTTATACTCAACCAGGGGACTTTGTTATACTCGACCAAGGGACTTTGTTATATGCGATCAGGGGACATTTGTATACTCGATCAGGGACTTTGTTATACTCAACCAGAGGACTTTGTTATACTCGATCAGGGGACTTTGTTATACTCGACAAGGGGACTTTTTTATAATTAATCAAGGGAATTTGTCATACTCGATCAGGGGACTTTGTTATACTCGACCAGGGGACTTTGTTATACTCGATCAGGGGACTTTGCTATACTCGACCAGGGGACTTTGTTATACTCGATCAGGGGACTTTTTTATACTCGACCAATGCACTTTGCTATACTCGATGAGGGGCTTTTGTTATACTCGATGAGAGGACTTTGTTATACTCGACCAGGGGACTTTGTTATACTCGAGCAGAGGACTTTGGCTTATTCGATCAGGGGATATGTTATACTCGATCAGGGGACTTTGTTATACTTGATTAAGGGACTTTCTTATACTCGATCAGGGGACTTTGTAATACTCGATCAGAGGAATTTGTTATACTCGATTAGAAAACATTGTTATACTCGACCAGGGGACTTTGTTATACTCCACCAGGGACTTTGATATACTCGATCAGGGGATATGTCATACTAGATCAGGGGACTTTGTTATGCTCGGTTCAGAGGACTTTGTTAAACTCGTCCAGTGGGCTTTGTTATACTAGGATCAGGGAACTTTGTTATACTCGATCAGGGGACTTTGTCTTACTCGATGAGGGCCCTTTGTTATACTCGACCAGGGGACTTTGTTATAATCGATCAGGGGACTTTGTTAAGCTCGACCTGGGGACTTTGTTATACTGCGCCAGGAGACATTGTTATCGTCGAAGAGGGGATATGTTATACTCGATCAGGGGACTTTGTTATACTGGACCAGGAGACTTTGTTATACTCGACCAGAGGACTTTGTTATACTCGATTACCAGACTTTGGTATACTCGATAAGGGGACTTTGTTATACTCGATAAGGGGAATTTGTTATACTCGATAAGGGGACTTTGTTAGACTCGAACAGGGGACTTTGTTATACTCGACCAGGGGACTTTTTTATACTCGATTAGGCGGCTTTGTTATACTCAATCAGGGGACTTTGTTATACTCGATGAGGGGCCTTTGTTATACTCGATGAGGGGACTTTATTATACTAGATCAGGGGACTTTGATATACTCGATTAAGGGCCATTTTTGGACTCGATTACGGGCCTTTGTTATACTCAATCAGGGGACTTTGTTATACTCGATCAGGGGACTTTCTTATACTCGATCAGGGGACTTTGTTATACTCGACCAGGGGACTTTTTTATACTTGACCAATGGACTTTGTTATACTCGATGAGGGGCATTTGTTATACTTGACCAGGGACCTTTGTTTTACTCGAAGAGAAAACTTTGTTATACTCGACCAGGAGACTTTGTTATACTCCACCAAGGACTTTCTTATACTCGATCAGGGCCCTTTGTTATACTCGACCAGGGGACTTTGTTGTAATCGGTCAGGGGACTTTGTTATGCTCGATCTGGGGACTTTGTTATACTGGGCCACTAGACTTTGTTATACTCGATCAACGGACTTTGTTATACTCGTTAAGGGGACTTTGTTATACTCGATAAGGGGAATTTGTTATACTCGACCAGGGGACTTTCTTATACTTGACCAATGGAGTTTGTTGTACTCGATGAAGGGCCTTTGTTATACTCGATCAGGGGACTTTTTTATACTCGACCAGAGTACTTTGTTATACTGGATCAGGGGATATGTTATACCCGATCAGGGGACTTTGTTATACTCAGCCAGAGGAATGTGTTATACTCGACCAGGGGACTTTGTTATACTCGATCAGGGGACTTTGTTTTACTCGATTAGGAGCCTTTGTTATACTCGATGAAGGGGCTTTGTTATACTCGATGAGGGGCCTTTGTTATACTCGATCATCGGACTTTGTTATACTCGATAAGGGGACTTTGGTATATTCGATCAGGGGATATGTTATACTCGATCAGGGGACTTTGCTATATTAATATCAGGGGACTTTGAAATTCTTGACCAGGGGACTTTGTTATACTCGAACAGAGGCCTTTGTTTTACTCGGTCAGGGGACTTTGCCTTAATCGATAAGGGGACTTTGTTATACTCGATCAGGGGATGTTTTATACTCGATCAGGGGACTTTGTTATACGGGACCAGAGGACTTTGTTATACTCGACCAGGAGACTTTGTTATACTCGATCAGGGGACTTTGTTATACTCGTCCAGGGGTCTTTGTTATACTCGATCAGGGGACTTTCTTATACTCGATCAGGGGACTTTGTCTTACTCGATCAGGGCCTTTTGCTATACTCAACCAGGGGACTTTGTTATAATCAATCAGGGGACTTTGTTATGCTCGATATGGGGACTTTGATATACTGGGCCAGGGGACTTTTTTATACTCGATCAACGGACTTTGTTATACTGGACCAGGTGACTTTTTTATACTCGATCAGGGGACTTTGTTATACTCGACCAGGGGCCTTTGTTATACTCGATCAATGACTTTGTTATACTCGATAAAAGGACTTTGTTATACTCGTCCAAGGGGCTTTGTTATACTCGACCAGGGGCCTTTGTTATACTCAATCAGGGGACTTTGTTATACTCGATCAGGGGACTTACTTATACTCGAGCAGTGGGCTTTGTTATACTCGATCAGGGGACTTTGTTATACTCGCTCAGGAGGCTTTGTTATACTCGATCAGGGGACTTTGTTATACTCGATTAGAAAACTCTGTTATACTCCACCAGGGAGTTTGTTATTGTCGATCAGGGGATATGTTATACTCGATCAGGGGACTTTGTTATACTCGGTTCAGGGGACTTTGTTATACTCGTCTAGTGGGCTTTGTTATACTAGGATCAGGGGACTTCGTTATACTCGAACAGGGGACTTTGTCTTACTCGATCAGGGCCCTTTGTTATACTCGACCAGAGGACTTTGTTGTAATCGATCAGGGGACTTTGTTATGCTCGATCTGGGGACTTTGTTATACTGGGCCAGGAGACTTTGTTATACTCGATCAGGGGACTTTGTTATACTCGCCCAGGAGGCTTTGTTATACTCGATCAGGGGACTTTCGTATACTCAAGCAGGGGGCTTTGTTATACTCGATCAGAGGACTTTGTTATACTCGATCAGGGGACTTTGCTACACTCGACCAGGGGTCTGTTTTATACTTGATCAATCGACTTTGTTGCACTCGATGAGGGGCCATGTTATACCCGTAAGGGACTTTTTATACTCAACCAGAGGACTTTGTTATACTCGATCAGGGGACTTTGTTATACTCAATCAGGGGACTTTGTTTTACTCGATTAGGGGCCTCTGTTATACTCGATGAGGTGGCTTTCTTATACTCGACCAGGGGACTTTGTTATACCCGATCAGGGAACTTTGTTATATTCGACCAGGGGACTTTTTTATATTTAATCAGGGGACTTTGTCATTCTCGATCAGTGGACTTTCCTATATTTGACAAATGTACTTTGCTATACTCAATGAGGGGCTTTTGTTATACTCGATGTGGGGCCTTTGTTATACTCGATCAGGGGACTTTGTTATACTCAACCAGGGGACTTTGTTATACTCGATCAGGGGAATTTTTTATACTCGACCAGAGGACTTTGTTATACTAATATCAGGGGACTTTGTTATTCTCGACCAGGGGACTTTGTTATACCCGACCAGAGGCCTTTGTTATACTCGGTCAGGGGACTTTGTTATAATCGATCAGGGGACTTTGTTATGCTCGATCTGGGGACTTTGATATACTGGGCCAGGAGACTTTGTTATACTCGATCAGGGGATGTGTTTTACTCGAACAGGGGACTTTGTCTTACTCGATCAGGGCCCTTTGTTATACTCGACCAGGGGACTTTGTTGTAATCGATCAGGGGACTTTGTTATACTCGATCAGGGGACTTTGTTATTCTCGATCAGGGCCCTTTGTTATACGCGATCATGGGGACTTTGTTATACTGGACGAGGGGACTTTGTTATACTCGATGAGGGGACTTTGTTATAATCAATCAGGGGACTTTGTTATGCTCTATATGGGGACTTTGTTATACTGGGCCAGGGGACTTTTATATATTCGATCAGGGGACTTTGTTATACTAGTATCAGAGGAATTTGTTATTCTAAACCAGGGAAATTTGTTATACTCGACCAGAGGCCTTTGTTATACTCGGTCAGGGGACTTTGTTATAATCGATCAGGGGACTTTGTTATGCTCGATATGGGGACTTTGTTATACTGCACCAGGTGACTTTTTTATACTCGATCAGGGGACTTTGTTATACTCGATCAGGGTACTTTTGTTATGCTCAATCAGGGGACTTTGTTATACTCGACCAGGGGCCTTTGTTATACTCGATCACTTGACTTTGTTATACTCGATAAGGGGACTTTGTTATACTCGTCCAGGGGGCTTTGTTATACTCGATTAGGGGACTTTGTTATACTCGATTAGAAAACTTTGTTATACTCCACCAGGAACTTTGTTATTGTCGATCAGGGGATATGTTATACTCGATCAGGGGACTTTGTTATACTCGGTTTGGGGACTTTGTTATACTCGTCTAGTGGGCTTTGTTATACTAGGATCAGGGGACTTCGTTATACTCGAACAGGGGACTTTGCTATACTCGACCAGGGGACTATTTTATACTTGACCAGGGGACTTTGTTGTAATCGATCAGGGGACTTTGTTATGCTCGATCTGGGGACTTTGTTATACTGGGCCATGAGACTTTGTTATACTCGGTCAGGGGACTTTGTTATACTCGCTCAGGAGGCTTTGTTATACTCGATCAGGGGACTTTCTTATACTCGAGCAGGGGGCTTTGTTATACTCGATCAGGGGACTTTGTTATACTCGATCAGGAGGCTTTGTTATACTCGATCAGAGGACTTTGCTATACTCGACCAGGGGACTATTTTATACTTGACCAATGGACTTTGTTGTACTCGATGAGGGGCCATTGTTATACTCGATCAGGGGACTTTTTTATACTCGACCAGAGTACTTTGTTATACTCGATCAAGGGGACATGTTATACCCGATCAGGGGACTTTGTTATGCTCAACCAGAGGACTTTGTTATACTCGATCAGGGACCTTTGTTATACTCGATCAGGGGACTTTTTTATACTCGACCAGAGTACTTTGTTATTCTCGATCAAGGGGATATGTTATACCCGATCAGGGGACTTTGTTATACTCAACCAGAGGACTTTGTTATACTCGATCAGGGGACTTTGTTATAATCAATCAGGGGACTTTTTTTTACTCGATAAGGGGCCTTTGTTATACTCGTTGAGGGGGCTTTCTTATACTCGACCAGGGGGCTTTGTTATACTCGATCAGGGAACTTTGTTATACTCGACCAGGGGACTTTTTTATAATTAATCAGGGGACTTTGTCATTCTCGATCAGTGGACTTTCCTATATTTGGCCAATGGACTTTGCTATACTCAATGAGGGGCTTTTGTTATACTCGATGAGGGGCCTTTGTTATACTCGATCAGGGGACTCTGTTATACTCGACCAGGGGACTTTGTTATACTCGATCAGGGGACTTTTTTATACTCGACCAGAGGACTTTGTTATACTAATATCAGGGGACTTTGTTATTCTCGACCAGAGGACTTTGTTATACTCGACCAGAGGCCTTTGTTATACTCGGTCAGGGGACTTTGTTATAATCGATCAGAGGACTTTGTTATGCTCGATCTGGGGAATATGTTATACTGGGCCAGGAGACTTTGTTATACTCGATCAGGGGATGTGTTATACTCGATCATGGGGACTTTGTTATACTGGACCAGGGGACTTTGTTATACTCGATCAGGGAACTTTGTTATTCTCGATCTGGGGACTTTGTTATACTCGTCCAGGGGGCTTTGTTATACTCGATCAGGGCACTTTGTTATACTCGATCAGGGGACTTTGTCTTACTCGATCAGGGCCCTTTGCTATACTCGACCAGGGGACTTTGTTATACACGACCATGGGACTTTGTTATTCTCGATTAGGCGGCTTTGTTATACTCAATCAGGGGACTTTGTTATACTCGATGAGGGGCCTTTGTTATACTCGATCAGGGGCCTTTGTTATACTAGATGAGGGACTTTGTTATACTCGATTAGGGGCCTTTTTAGACTCGATCACGGACCTTTGTTATACTCAATCAGGGGACTTTGTTATACTCGATCAGGGGACTTTCTTATACTCGAGCAGTGGGCTTTGTTATGCTCGATTAGGGGACTTTTTTCTACTCGATCAGGAGGCTTTGTTATACTCGATCATGGGACTTTGCTATACTCGACCAGGGGACTTTGTTATACTCGATCAGGGGAATTTGTTATACTCGACCACGGGACTTTTTTATACTTGACCAATGGACTTTGTTATACTCGATGAGGGGCCTTTGTTATACTTGACCAGGGGCCTTTGTTATACTCGATTAGAAAGCTTTGTTATACTCGACCAGGGGACTTTTTTATACTCCACCATGGACTTTGTTATACTCGATCAGGGGATATGTTTTACTCGATCAGGGGACTTTGTTATACTCGGTTCAGGGGATTTTGTTGTATTTGTCTAGTGGGCTTTGTTATACTAGGATGAGGGGACTTTGATATACACGATCAGGGGACTTTGTCTTACTCGATCAGGGACCTTTGTTATACTCGACCAGGGGACTTTGTTGTAATCGATCAGGGGACTTTGTTATGCTCGATCTGGGGACTTTGTTATACTAGGCCAGGACACTTTGTTATACTCGATCAGGGGACTTTGTTATACTCGCTCAGGAGGCTTTCTTATACTCGATCAGGGGACTTTCTTATACTCGAGCAGGGGGCTTTGTTATACTCGATCAGGGGACTTTGTTATACTCGATCAGGAGGCTTTGTTATACTCGATCAGAGGACTTTGCTATACTCG
Organism: Homarus americanus; assembly: GCF_018991925.1. Lineage (NCBI taxonomy): Eukaryota > Metazoa > Arthropoda > Malacostraca > Decapoda > Nephropidae > Homarus > Homarus americanus. The sequence goes on from NW_024741120.1 coordinate 7,270, forward strand.
ACCAGGGGACTATTTTATACTTGACCAATGGACTTTGTTGTACTCGATGAGGGGCCATTGTTATACTCGATCAGGGGACTTTTTTATACTCGACCAGAGTACTTTGTTATACTCGATCAAGGGGATATGTTATACCCGATCAGGGGACTTTGTTATACTCAACCAGAGGACTTTGTTATACTCGATCAGGGGACTTTGTTATAATCAATCAGGGGACTTTGTTTTACTCGATTAGGGGCCTTTGTTATACTCGATGAGGGGGCTTTCTTATACTCGACCAGGGGGCTTTGTTATACTCGATCAGGGAACTTTGTTATACTCGACCAGGGGACTTTTTTATAATTAATCAGGGACTTTGTCATTCTCGATCAGTGGACTTTCCTATATTTGACCAATGGACTTTGCTATACTCAATGAGGGGCTTTTGTTATACTCGATGAGGGGCCTTTGTTATACTCGATCAGGGGTCTTTGTTATACTCGACCAGGGGACTTTGTTATACTCGATCAGGGGACTTTTTTATACTCGACCAGAGGACTTTGTTATACTAATATCAGGGGACTTTGTTATTCTCGACCAGGGAACTTTGTTATACTCGACCAGAGGCCTTTGTTATACTCGGTCAGGGGACTTTGTTATAATCGATCAGAGGACTTTGTTATGCTCGATCTGGGGAATTTGTTATACTGGGCCAGGAGACTTTGTTATACTCGATCAGGGGATGTGTTATACTCGATCATGGGGACTTTGTTATACTGGACCAGGGGACTTTGTTATACTCGATCAGGGAACTTTGTTATTCTCGATCTAGGGACTTTGTTATACTCGTCCAGGGGGCTTTGTTACACTCGATCAGGGCACTTTGTTATACTCGATCAGGGGACTTTGTCTTACTCGATCAGGGCCCTTTGCTATACTCGACCAGGGGACTTTGTTATACACGACCATGGGACTTTGTTTTCTCGATTAGGCGGCTTTGTTATACTCAATCAGGAGACTTTGTTATACTCGATCAGGGGCCTTTGTTATACTCGATCAGGGGCCTTTGTTATACTAGTTGAGGGACTTTGTTATACTCGATTAGGGGCCTTTTTAGACTCGATCACGGACCTTTGTTATACTCAATCAGGGGACTTTGTTATACTCGATCAGGGGACTTTCTTATACTCGAGCAGTGGGCTTTGTTATGCTCGAACAGGGGACTTTTTTATACTCGATCAGGAGGCTTTGTTATACTCGATCATGGGACTTTGCTATACTCGACCAGGGGACTTTGTTATACTCGATCAGGGGAATTTGTTATACTCGACCACGGGACTTTTTTATACTTGACCAATGGACTTTGTTATACTCGATGAGGGGCCTTTGTTATACTTGACCAGGGGCCTTTGTTATACTCGATTAGAAAGCTTTGTTATACTCGACCAGGGGCCTTTGTTATACTCGATTAGAAAGCTTTGTTATACTCGACCAGGGGACTTTTTTATACTCCACCATGGACTTTGTTATACTCGATCAGGGGATATGTTTTACTCGATCAGGGGACTTTCTTATACTCGGTTTAGGGGATTTTGTTGTATTTGTCTAGTGGGCTTTGTTATACTAGGATGAGGGGACTTTGTTATACTCGATCAGGGGACTTTGTCTTACTCGATCAGGGACCTTTGTTATACTCGACCAGGGGACTTTGTTGTAATCGATCAGGTGACTTTGTTATGCTCGATCTGGGAACGTTGTTATACTAGGCCAGGAGACCTTGTTATACTCGAACAGGGGATATGTTATACTCGATAGGGGGACTTTGTTATACTGGACCCGGGGGCTTTGTTATACTCGATCAGTGGACTTTGTTATACTCGATCAGGGGACTTTGTTATTCTCGTCCAGGGGACTTTGTTATACTCGACCAGAGGCCTTTGTTATACTCGGTCAGGGGACTTTGTTATAATCGATCAGGGGACTTTGTTATGCTCGATCTAGGGACTTTGTTATACTTCGCCAGGAGACTTTTTTATACTCGATCAGGGGATGTGTTATACTCGATCAGGGGACTTTGTTATACTGGACCAGGGGACTTTGTTTTACTCGATCAGGGGACTTTGTTATACTCGATCAGGGGACTTTGTTATACTCGTCCAGGGGGCTTTGTTATACTCGATCAGGGGACTTTGTTATACTCGATCAGGAGACTTTGTTATACTCGATAAGTTTAATTTGTTATACTCGATCAGGGGACTTTTGTTATACTCGATCAGAAGACTTTCTTATACTCGCCCAGAGGAGTTTGTTATACTCGACCAGAAAACTTTGTTATTCTCGATGAAGGGACTTTTGTTATACTCGATCAGGGGACTTTGTTATACTCGACCAGGGGCCTTTGTTATATTCGATCACCGGACTTTGTTATACTCGATAAGGTAACTTTGTTATACTCAATAAGGGGAATTTGTTAGACTCGAACAGGGGACTTAGTTATACTCGACCAGGGGACTTTGTTATACTCGATTAGGCGGCTTTGTTAAACTCGATCGGGGGCCTTTGTTATACTAGATCAGTGGACTCTGTTATACTCGATGAGGGGCCTTTTTTGGACTCGATCAGGGGCCTTTGTTTTACTCGATCAGGGGATTTTGTTATACTCGATCAGGGGACTTTCTTATACTTGAGCAGGGGGCTGTGTTATACTCGATCAGGGGACTTTGTATACTCGATGAGGAGGCTTTGTTATACTCGATCAGGTGAATTTGCCTTACTCGACCAGGGGACTTTGTTATACCCGACTTAGGGATTTTTTTATACTTGACCAATGGATATTGTTATACTCGATGCTGGGCCTTTGTTATACTCGATGAGGTGCCTTATTTATACTAGATCAGGGGACTTTGTTATACTCGATTAGGGGCCTTTTTTAGACTCGATTACGGGCCTTTGTTATACTCAATTAGGGGACTTTGTTATTCTCGATCAAGGGACTTACTTATACTCAAGCAGTGGGCTTTGTTATACTCGATCAGGGGACTTTGTTATACTCGCTCAGGAGGCTTTATTATACTCTATCAGGAGACTTTGTTATACTCTATGAGGAGGCTTTGATATACTCTATGAGGGGCCTTTGTTATACTTGACCAGGGGCCTTTGTTATACTTGACCAGGGGCCTTTGCTATACTCGATTAGAAAACTTTGTTATACTCGACCAGGGGACTTTGTTATACTCCACCAGGGACTTTGTTATTCTCGTCCAGGGGACTTTGTTATACTCGACCAGAGGCCTTTGTTATACTCGGTCAGGGGACTTTGTTATAATCGATTAGGGACTTTGTTATACTCGGTTCAGGGGACTTTGTTATACTCGTCTAGTGGGCTTTGTTATACTAGGATCAGGGGACTTCGTTATACTCGAACAGGGGACTTTGTCTTACTCTATCAGGGCCCTTTGTTATACTCGACCAGGGGACTTTGTTGTAATCGATCAGGGGACTTTGTTATGCTCGATCTGGGGACTTTGTTATACTGGGCCAGGAGACTTTGTTATACTCGATCAGGGGACTTTGTTATACTCGCTCAGGAGGCTTTGTTATACTCGATCAGGGGACTTTCGTATACTCGAGCAGGGGGCTTTGTTATACTCGATCAGGGGACTTTGTTATACTCGATCCGGCGGCTTTGTTATACTCGGTTCAGGGGACTTTGTTATACTCGTCTAGTGGGCTTTGTTATACTAGGATCAGGGGACTTCGTTATACTCGAACAGGGGACTTTGTCTTACTCTATCAGGGCCCTTTGTTATACTCGACCAGGGGACTTTGTTGTAATCGATCAGGGGACTTTGTTATGCTCGATCTGGGGACTTTGTTATACTGGGCCAGGAGACTTTGTTATACTCGATCAGGGGACTTTGTTATACTCGCTCAGGAGGCTTTGTTATACTCGATCAGGGGACTTTCGTATACTCGAGCAGGGGGCTTTGTTATACTCAATCAGGGGACTTCGTTTTACTCGATTAGGGGCCTTTGTTATACTCGATGAGGGGGCTTTCTTATACTCTACCAGGGGACTTTGTTATACTCGATCAGGGAACTTTGTTATATTCGACCAGGGGACTTTTTTATAATTAATCAGGGGACTTTGTCATTCTCGATCAGTGGACTTTCCTATATTTGACCAATGGACTTTGCTATACTCAATGAGGGGCTTTTGTTATACTCGATGTGGGGCCTTTGTTATACTCGATCAGAGGACTTTGTTATACTCGACCAGGGGTCTTTGTTATACTCGATCAGGGGACTTTTTTATACTCGACCAGAGGACTTTGTTATACTAATATCAGGGGACTTTGTTATTCTCGACCAGGGGAATTTGTTATACTCGACCAGAGGCCTTTGTTATACTCAGTCAGGGGACTTTGTTATAATCGATCAGAGGACTTTGTTATGCTCGATCTGGGGACTTTGATATACTGGGCCAGGAGACTTTGTTATACTCGAACAGGTGACTTTCTCTTACTCGATCAGGGCCCTTTGTTATACTCGACCAGGGGACATTGTTGTAATCGATCAGGGGACTTTGTTATGCTCGATCTGAGGACTTTGTTATACTGGGCCAGGAGACTTTGTTATACTCGATCAGGGGACTTTGTTATACTCGCTCAGGAGGCTTTGTTATACTCGATCAGGGGACTTTCGTATACTCGAGCAGGGGGCTTTGTTATACTCGATCAGGGGAATTTGTTATACTCGATCCGGCGGCTTTGTTATACTCGATCAGGGGACTTTGCTATACTCGACCAGGGGTCTGTTTTATACTTGACCAATCGACTTTGTTGTACTCGATGAGGGGCCATTGTTATACTCGATCAGGGGACTTTTTTATACTCGACCAGAGTACTTTGTTATACTCGATCAAGGGGATATGTTATACCCGATCAGGGAACTTTGTTATACTCAACCAGAGGACTTTGTTATACTCGATCAGGGGACTTTGTTATACTCAATCAGGGGACTTTGTTTTACTCGATTAGGGGCCTTTGTTATACTCGAGGAGGGGGCTTTCTTATACTCGACCAGGGGACTTTGTTATACTCGATCAGGGGACTTTGTTATACTCGATCAGGGGCCTTTGTTATACTAGATGAGGGACTTTGTTATACTCGATTAGGGGCCTTTTTAGACTCGATCACGGACCTTTGTTATACTCAATCAGGGGACTTTGTTATACTCGATCAGGGGACTTTCTTATACTCGAGCAGTGGGCTTTGTTATGCTCGATCAGGGGACTTTGTTATACTCGATGAGGAGGCTTTGTTATACTCGATCATGGGACTTTGCTATACTCGACCAGGGGACTTTGTTATACTCGATCAGGGGAATTTGTTATATTCGACCACGGGACTTTTTTTATACTTGACCAATGGACTTTGTTATACTCGATGAGGGGCCTTTGTTATACTTGACCAGGGGCCTTTGTTATACTCGATTAGAAAGCTTTGTTATACTCGACCAGGTGGCTTTTTTATACTCCACCAGGGACTTTGTTATCCTCGATCAGGGGATATGTTTTACTCGATCAGGGGACTTTGTTATACTCGGTTCAGGGGACTTTGTTGTATTTGTCTAGTGGGCTTTGTTATACTAGGATGAGGGGACTTTGTTATACTCGATCAGGGGACTTTGTCTTACTCGATCAGGGCCCTTTGTTTTACTCGACCAGGGCACTTTGTTCTAATCGATCAGGGGACTTTGTTATGCTCGATCTTGGGACGTTGTTATACTGGGCCAGGAGACCTTGTTATACTCGAACAGGGGATATGTTATACTCGATCAGGGGACTTTGTTATACTGGACCCGGGGACTTTGTTATACTCGATTAGTGGACTTTGTTATACTCGATCAGGGGACTTTGTTATACTCGTCCAGGGGGCTTTGTTATACTCGATCAGGGGACTTTGTTATACTCGATCAGGGGCCTATGTTTTACTCGACCAGGGGACTTTTTTATAATTAATCAGGGGACTTGTCATACTCGATCAGTGGACTTTCCTATATTTGACCAATGGACTTTACTCGTCCAGGGGCTTTTGTTATACTCGATGAGGGGCCTTTGTTATACTCGATCATGGGACTTTGTTATACTCGATGAGGAGGCTTTGTTATACTCGATCAGGGGACTTTCTTATTCTTGAGCAGGGGGCTGTGTTATACTCGATCAGGGGACTTTGTTATACTCGATGAGGAGGCTTTGTTATACTTGATCAGGGGACTTTGCTCTACTCGACCAGGGGACTTTGTTATACTGGACCTAGGGACTTTTTTATACTTGACCAATAGACTTTGTTATACTCAATGAGGGGCCTTTGTTACACTCGATCAAGGGACTTTGTTATACTCGACCAGGGGACTTTGCTATACTCGATCAGGGGACTTTGTTATACTCAATCAGAGGATATGTTATACTCTATCAGGGGACTTTGTTATACTCGGTTCAGGGGTCTTTGTTATACTCGTCCAGTGGGCGTTGTTATACTAGGATCAGGGGACTTTGTTATACTCGATCAGGGGCTTTGTTATACTCGATCAGAGGACTTTGTTATACTCGACCGGGGGGCCTTTATTATACTCGATTAGAAAACTTTGTTATACTCGACCAGGGGACTTTGTTATACTCCACCAGGGACTTTGTTATACTCGATCAGGGGATATGTTATACGCGATCACGGGACTTTGTTATACTCGGTTCAGGGGTCTTTCTTATACTCGTCCAGTGGGCTTTGTTATACTAGGATCAGGGGACTTTGTTATACTCGATCAGGGGAATTTGTTAAACTCGATCACGGGCCTTTGTTATACTAGATCAGGGGACTTTGTTAAACTCGATTCGGGGCCTTATTAGACTCGATTACGGGCCTTTGTTATACTCAATCAGGGACTTTGTTATACTCGATCAGGGGACTTACTTATACTCGAGCAGTGGGCTTTGTTATACACGATCATGGGACTTTGTTATACTCGCTCAGGAGGCTTTGTTATACTCGATCAGGGGACTTTCTTATACTCGATGAGGAAGCTTTGTTATACTCGATGAGAGGCCTTTGTTATACTTGACCAGGGGCCTTTGTTATACTTGACCAGGGGCCTTTGTTATACTCGATTAGAAAATTTTGTTACACTCGACCAGGGGACTTTGTTATACTCCACCAGGGACTTTGTTATAGTCGATCAGGGGATATGTTATACTCGATCAGGGGACTTTCTTATACCCGGTTCAGGGGACTTTGTTATACTCGTCTAGTGGGCTTTGTTATACTAGGATCAGGGGACTTCGTTATACTCGAACAGGGGACTTTGTCTTACTCGATCAGTGCCTTTTGTTATACTCGACCAGGGGACTTTGTTGTAATCGATCAGGCGACTTTGTTATGCTCGATCTGGGTACTTTGTTATACTGGGCCAGGAGACTTTGTTATACTCGATCAGGGGACTTTGTTATACTCGCTCAGGAGGCTTTGTTATACTCGATGAGGGGACTTTGTTATACTCGATCAGGAGACTTTGTTATACTCGATCAGGGGACTTTGCTATACTCGACCAGGGGACTTTGGTATACTCGATCAGGAGACTTTGTTATACTCGACCAGGGGACTATTTTATACTTGACCAATGGACTTTGTTGTACTCGATGAGGGGCCATTGTTATACTCGATCAGGGGACAATTTCATACTCGACCAGAGTACTTTTTATACTCGATCAATGGGATATGTTATACCCGATCAGGGGACTTTGTTATACACAATAAGAGGACTTTGTTATACTCGATCAGGGAACTTTGTTATACTCAATCAGGAGACTTAGTTTTACTCGATTAGGTGCCTTTGTTATACTCAATTGAGGGGGCTTTCTTATACTCGACCAGGGGACTTTGTTATACTCGATCAGGGAACTTTGTTTTACTCGACCAGGGGACTTTTTTATAATTAATCAGGGGACTTGTCATACTCGATCAGTGGACTTTCCTATATTTGACCAATGGACTTTGCTATACTCAATGAGGGGCTTTTGTTATACTCGATGAGGGGCCTTTGTTATACTCGATCAAGGGACTTTGTTATACTCGAGCAGGGGACTTTGTTATACTCGATCAGGGGACTTTTTTATACTCGACCACAGGACTTTGTTATACTAATATCAGGGGACTTTGATATTCTCGACTAGTGGACTTTGTTATACTCGACCAGAGGCCTTTGTTATACTCGGTCAGGAGACTTTGTTATAATCGATCAGGGGACTTTGTTATGCTCGATCTGGGGACTTTGTTATACTGGGCGAGGAGGCTTTGTTATACTCGATGAGGGGATGTGTTATACTCCATCATGGGGACTTTGTTATACTGGATCAGGGGACTTTGTTATACTCGATCAGGGGACTTTGTTATTCTCGATCAGGGGACTTTTTTATACTCGTCCAGTGGGCTTTGTTATACTCGATCAGGGGACTTTGTTATACTCGATCAGGGGACTTTGTCTTACTCGATCAGGGCCCTTTGCTATACTCGACCAGGGGACATTGTTATACACGACCATGGGACTTTGTTATTCTCGATTAGGCGGCTTTGTTATACTCAATCAGGGGACTTTGTTATACTCGATGAGGGGCCTTTGTTATAGTCGATCAGGGGCCTTTGTTATACTAGATGAGGGACTTTGTTATACTCGGTTAGGGGCCTTTTTAGACTCGATCACGGACCTTTGTTATACTCAATCAGGGGACTTTGTTATACTCGATCATGGGACTTTGCTATACTCGACCAGGGGACTTTGTTATACTCGATCAGGGGAATTTGTTATACTCGACCACGGGACTTTTTTATACTTGACCAATGAGCTTTGTTATACTCGATGAGGGGCCTTTGTTATACTTGACAAGGGGCCTTTGTTACACTTGACCAGGGGCCTTTGTTATACTCGATGAAAAAACTTTGTTATGCTCGACCAGGGGACTTTGTTATACTCCACCAGGGACTTTGTTATAGTCGATCAGGGGATATGTTATACTCGATCAGGGGACTTTGTTATACTCGGTTCAGGGGACTTTGTTATACTCGTCTAGTGGGCTTTGTTATACTAGGATCAGGGGACTTCGTTATACTCGAACAGGGGACTTTGTCTTACTCGATCAAGGCCCTTTGTTATACTCGACCAGGGGACTTTGTTGTAATCGATCAGGGGACTTTGTTATGCTCGATCTGGGGACTTTGTTATACTGGGCCAGGAGACTTTGTTATACTCGATCAGGGGACTTTGTTATACTCGCTTAGGAGGCTTTCTTATACTCGATCAGGGGACTTTCTTATACTCGAGCAAGGGTCTTTGTTATACTCGATCAGGGGACTTTGTTATACTCGATCAGGAGGCTTTGTTATACTCGATCAGGGAACTTTGCTATACTCGACCACGCGACTTTGGTATGCTCGATCAGGAGACTTTGTTATACTCGACCAGAGGACTATTTTATACTTGACCAATGGACTTTGTTGTACTCGATGAGGGGCCATTGTTATACTCGATCAGGGGACTTTTTTATACTTGACCAGAGTACTTTGTTATACTCGATTAAGGGGATTTGTTATACCCGATCAGGGGACTTTGTTATACTCAACAAGAGGACTTTGTTATACTCGATCAAGGGACTTTGTTATACTCAATCAGGAGACTATGTTTTACTCGATTAGGGGCCTTTGTTATACTCGATTGAGGGGGCTTTCTTATACTCGACCAGGGGACTTTGTTATACTCGATCAGGGAACTTTGTTATACTCGACCAGGGGACTTTTTTATAATTAATCAGGGGACTTTGTCATACTCGATAAGTGGACTTTCCTCTATTTGACCAATGGACTTTGCTATACTCAATGAGGGGCTTTTGTTATACTCGATGAGGGGCCTTTGTTATACTCGATCAGGGGACTTTTTTATACTCGAGCAGGGGACTTTGTTATACTCGATCAGGGGACTTTTTTATACTCGACCAGAGGACTTTGTTATACTAATATCAGGGGACTTTGTTATTCTCGACCAGGGGATTTTGTTATACTCGACCAGAGGCCTTTGTTATACTCGATCATGGGACTTTGCTATACTCGACCAGGGGACTTTGTTATACTCGATCAGGGGAATTTGTTATACTCGACCACGGGACTTTTTTATACTTGACCAATGGACTTTGTTATACTCGATGAGGGGCCGTTGTTATACTTGACCAGGGGCCTTTGTTATACTCGATTAGAAAACTTTGTTATACTCGACCAGGGCACTTTGTTATACTCCACCAGGGACTTTGTTATAGTCGATCAGGGATATGTTATACTCGATCAGGGGAGTTTGTTATACTCGGTTCAGGGGACTTTGTTATACTCGTCTAGTGGGCTTTGTTATACTAGGATCAGGGGACTTCGTTATACTCGAACAGGGGACTTTGTCTTACTCGATGAGGGCCCTTTGTTATACTCGACCAGGGGACTTTGTTGTAATCGATCAGGGGACTTTGTTATGCTCGATCTGGGGACTTTGTTATACTGGGCCATGAGACTTTGTTATACTCGATCAGGCGACTTTGTTATACTCGCTCAGGAGGCTTTGTTATACTCGATCAGGGGACTTTCTTATACTCGCGCAGGGGGCTTTGTTATACTCGATCAGGGGACTTTGTTATTCTCGATCAGGAGGCTTTGTTATACTCGATCATGGGACTTTGCTATACTCGACCAGGGGACTTTGTTATACTCGATCAGGGGAATTTGTTATACTGGACCACGGGACTTTTTTATACTTGACCAATGAGCTTTGTTATACGCGATGAGGGGCCTTTGTTATACTTGACCAGGGGCCTTTGTTACACTTGACCAGGGGCCTTTGTTATACTCGATGAAAAAACTTTGTTATACTCGACCAGGGGACTTTGTTATATTCCACCAGGGACTTTGTTATAGTCGATCAGGGAATATGTTATACTCGATCAGGGGACTTTGTTATACTCGGTTCAGGGGACTTTGTTATACTCGTCTAGTGGGCTTTGTTATACTAGGATCAGGGGACTTCGTTATACTCGAACAGGGGACTTTGTCTTACTCGATCAGGGCCCTTTGTTATACTCGACCACGGGAATTTGTTGTAATCGATCAGGGGACTTTGTTATGCTCGATCTGGGGACTTTGTTATACTGGGCCAGGAGACTTTGTTATACTCGATCAGGGGACTTTGTTATACAAGCTTAGGAGGCTTTCTTATACTCGATCAGGGGACTTTCTTATACTCGAACAAGGGGCTTTGTTATACTCGATCAGGGGACTTTGTTATACTCGATCAGGAGGCTTTGTTATACTTGATCAGGGGACTTTGCTATACTCGACCACGGGACTTTGGTATACTCGATCAGGAGACTTTGTTATACTCGACCAGAGGACTATTTTATACTTGACCAATGGACTTTGTTGTACTCGATGAGGGGCCATTGTTATACTCGATCAGGGGACTTTCATATACTCGCGCAGGGGGCTTTGTTATACTCGATCAGGGGACTTTGTTATACTCGATCAGGAGGCTTTGTTATACTCGATCAGGGGACTTTGGTATACTCGATCAGGAGACTTTGTTATACTCGACTAGGGGACTATTTTATACTTGACTAATGGACTTTGTTGTTCTCGATGAGGGGCCATTGTTATACTCGATCAGGGGACAAATTTATACTCGACCAGAGTACTTTGTTATACTCGATCAAGGGGATATGTTATACCCGATCAGGGGACTTTGTTATACTCAATAAGAGGACTTTGTTATACTCGATCAGGGGACTTTGTTTTACTCGATTAGGTGCCTTTGTTATACTCGATGAGGGGGCTTTCTTATACTCGACCAGTGGACTTTGTTATACTCGATAAGGGAACTTTGTTATACTCGACCAGGGGACTTTTCTATAATTAATCAGGGGACTTGTCATACTCGATCAGTGGACTTTCCTATATTTGACCATTGGACTTTGCTATACTCAATGAGGGGCTTTTGTTATACTCGATGAGGGGCCTTTGTTATACTCGATCAAGGGACTTTGTTATACTCGAGCAGGGGACTTTTTATACTCGACCAGAGGACTTTGTTATACTAATATCAGGGGACTTTGCTATTCTCGGCCAGGGGACTTTGTTATACTGTGTTATACTCCATCATGGGGACTTTGTTATACTGGACCAGGGGACTTTGTTATACTCTATCAGGGGACTTTGTTATTCTCGATCAGGGGACTTTGTTATACTCGTCCATGGGGCATTGTTATACTCGATCAGGGGACTTTGTTATACTCGATCAGGGTACTTTGTCTTACTCGATCAGGGCCCTTTGCTATACTCGACCAGGGGACATTGTTATACACGACCATGGGACTTTGTTATTCTCGATTAGGCGGCTTTGTTATTTTCAATCAGGGGACTTTGTTATACTCGATGAGGGGACTTTGTTATACTCGATTAGGGGACTTTGATATACTAGATGAGGGACTTTGTTATACTCGATTAGGGGCCTTTTTAGACTCGATCACGGACCTTTGTTATACTCAATCAGGGGACTTTGTTATACTCGATCAGGAGACTTTCTTATACTCGAGCAGTGGGCTTTGTTATACTCGATCAGGGGACTTTGTTATACTCGATCAGGAGGCTTTGTTATACTCGATCATGGGAATTTGCTATACTCGACCAGGGGACTTTGTTATACTCGATCAGGGGAATTTGTTATACTCGACCACGGGACTTTTTTATACTTGACCAATGGACTTTGTTATACTCGATGAGGGGCCTTTGTTATACTTGACCAGGGGCCTTTGTTACACTTGACCAGGGGCCTTTGTTATACTCGATTAAAAAACCTTGTTATACTCGACCAGGGGACTTTGTTATACTTCACCAGGGACTTTGTTATAGTCGATCAGGGGATATGTTATACTCGATCAGGGGACTTTGTTATACTCGTCTAGTGGGCTTTGTTATACTAGGATCAGGGGACTTCGTTATACTCGAACAGGGGACTTTGTCTTACTCGATCAGGGCCCTTTGTTATACTCGACCACGGGAATTTGTTGTAATCGATCAGGGGACTTTGTTATGCTCGATCTGGGGACTTTGTTATACTGGGCCAGGAGACTTTGTTATACTCGATCAGGGGACTTTGTTATACTCGCTTAGGAGGCTTTCTTATACTCGATCAGGGGACTTTGTTATACTCGAGCAAGGGGCTTTGTTATACTCGATCAGGGGACTTTGTTATACTCGATCAGGAGGCTTTGTTATACTCGATCAGGGGACTTTGCTATACTCGACCACGGGACTTTGGTATACTCGATCAGGA
>NW_024741121.1:0-7277 GCF_018991925.1 Homarus americanus
GATCTGGGGACTTTGTTATACTCGATGAGGGGACTTTGTTATATTCGATGAGGGGACTTTGTTATACTCGATCATGGGACTTTGTTATTCTCGATCAGGGGACATTGTTATATTCGATGAGGGGACTTTGTCATACTCGATCATGGGACTTTGTTATACTCGATGAGGGGCCTTTGTTATACTCGATGAGGGGACTTTGTTCTACTCGATCAGGGGACTTTGTTATACTCGATCAGGGGATTTTGTTTTATTCGATGAGGGGACTTTGATATACTCGATCGTGGGACTTTCTTATACTCGATCAGGGGCCTTTGTTATACTCGATCAGGGGACTTTGTTTTCCTCGACCAGGGGAGTTTGTTATACTCGATCAGGGCACTTTGTTATACTCGATCAGGGGACTTTGTTATACTCGGTGAGGGGACTTTGTTATACTCGATCAGGGGAGTTTGTTAACCTCGATCAGAGGCCTTTGTTATATTCGATTAGGGGACTTTGTTATACTCGATCATGTGACTTTGTTATACTCGATGAGGGGCCTTTGTTATACTCGAGGAGGGGACTTTAATCTACTCGATCAGTGGACTTTGTTTTACTAGATCAGGGTGATTTGTTATATTCGATGAGGAGACTTTGTTATACTCGATCATGGAACTTTGTTATACTCGATCAGGGGCCTTTGTTATACTCGATCAGGGTCCTTTGTTATACTCGATCAGGGTCCTTTGTTATACTCGATCAGGGAACTTTGTTATATTCGTGAGGGGACTTTGTCTTACTCGATCAGAGGACTTTGTTATACTCGATCAGGGGACTTTGTTACACTCGATTAGGGCAGTCTGTTATACTCGACCAGGGGACTCTGTTATACTCGATCAGGGGACTTTATCATACTCGATCAGGTGCCTTTGTTATACTCAATCAGGGGAATTTGTTGTACTCGATCAGGGGACTTTGTTATATTCGATAAGGGGACTTTGTTATCCTGCATCATGGGACTTTGTTATACTCGATGAGTGGCCTTTGTTATACTCGATGAGGGGACTCTGTTATCCTCGATCAGCGGACTCTGTTCTTCTCGATCAGGGGACTTTGTTATACTCGATCAGGGGACTTTGTTATATTCGATGAGGGGACTTTGTTATACTCAATCATGAGACTTTCTTATACTCGATCAGGGGCCTTTGTTATACTCGATCAGGGAACTTTGTTATACTCGATCAGGGGACTTTGTTATATTCGATGAGGGGACTTTGTTATACTCGATCATGGGACTTTGTTACACTCGATGAGGGGCCTTTGTTATACTCGATGAGGGGACTTTGTTCTACTCGATCAGGGGACTTTGTTATACTCGATCAAGGGACTTTGTGATACTCGTTCAGGGGACTTTGTTACACTCGATTAGGGCAGTCTGTTATACTCGACCAGGGGACTCTGTTATACTCGATCAGGGGACTTTGTCATACTCGATCAGGTGCCTTGTTATACTCGATCAGGGGACTTTGTCATACTCGATCAGGTGCCTTTGTTATACTCTATCAGGGGACTTTGTTGTACTCGATCAGGGGACTTTGTTATATTCGATAAGGGGACTTTGTTATACTAGATCATGGGACTTTGTTATACTCGATGAGTGGCCTTTGTTATACTCGATGAGGGGACTCTGTTATCCTCGATCAGCGGACTCTGTAATACTCGATCATGGGACTTTGTTATACTCGAAAAGTGGCCTTTGTTATACTCTTTTAGAGGCCTTTGTTATACTCGAACAGGGGCCTTTGGTAAACTCGATCAAAGGCCTTTGTTATTCTCGATTAGAGGACTTTGTTAAACTCGATGAGGAGACTTTGTTATACTCGATCAGGGGCCCTTGTTATACTCGATCAGAGGCCTTTGTTATACTCGATCAGGGGCCTTTGTTATTCTCGATTAGAGGACTTTGTTAAACTCGATCAGGGGACTTTGTTAACCTCGATCAGAGGCCTTTGTTATACTCGATCAGGGGACTTTGTTATACTCGATCATGGGACTTTGTTATACTCGATGAGGGGCCTTTTTTATACTCGATGAGGGGATTTTTTTCTACTCGATCAGGGGACTTTGTTATACTCGATCAGGGTGACTTTGTTATATTCGATGAGGGGACTTTGTTATACTCGATCATGGAACTTTGTTATACTCGATCAGGGGCCTTTGTTATACTCTATCAGGGGCCTTTGTTATACTCGATCAGGGAACTTTGTTAAACTCGATCAGTGGCCTTTGTTATACTTGATCAGGGGGCTTTGTTATACTCGATCAGGGGACTTTGTTATACTCGATCATGGGACTTTGTTATACTCGATGAGGGGCCTTTGTTATACTCTTCCTTGGATGAGGGGACTTCATACCTCGATCAGGGGATTTCTGTTATACCCGGGATCAGGGGACTTGTTATATTCGATGAGGGGGACTTTTGTTATACTCGATCATGGGATTCCTTGTTATACTCGGATGAGGGGCCTTTGCTTATACTCAATGAGGGGACTTTGCTACTCGATCAGGGACTTTTGGTTATACTCGATCAGGGACTTTTGTTATATTCGATGAGGGGACTTTGTTATACTCGATCATGGGACTTTGTTATACTCGATGAGGGGCCTTTGTTATACTCGATCAGGGGACTTTGTTCTACTCGATCAGGGGACTTTGTTATATTCGATCAGGGGACTTTGTTATATTCGATCAGGGGACTTTGTTATCCTCGACCAGGGGAGTTTATTATACTCGATCAGGGGACTGTGTTTTACTCGATCAGACGACTTTGTTATACTCGGTGAGGGGACTTTGTTATACTCGATCAGGGAACTTTGAAATACTCGATCAAGGGCCTTTGTTATACTCGTTCAAACGCCTTTATTATATTCGATTAGGTGCCTTTGTTATACTCGACCAGGGGACTTTGTTATACTCGATCATGGGACTGTGTTATACCCGAGCAGGGGCCTTTGTTATACTCGATCAGGGGGCTTCGTTATACTCGATCAGGGGACTTTGTTATACTCGATGAGGGGCCTTTGTTAAACTCGATCAGAGGCCTTTGTTATACTCGATCAGGGGACTTTGTTAAACTCAATCAGGGGACTTTGTTACACTCGATTAGGGCAGTCTGTTATTCTCGACCAGGGGACTCTGTTATACTCGATCAGGGGACTTTGTCATACTCGATCAGGTGCCTTTGTTATACTCGATCAGGGGACTTTGTTGTACTCGATCAGGGGACTTTGTTTTATTCGATAAGGGGACTTTGTTATACTGGATCATGGGACTTTGTTATACTCGATGAGTGGCCTTTGTTATACTCGATGAGGGGACTCTGTTATCCTCGATCAGCGGACTCTGTAATACTCGATCAGGGGACTTTGTTATACTCGAAAAGTGGCCTTTTTTATACTCTTTTAGAGGCCTTTCTTATACTGAAACAGGGGCCTTTGTTAAACTCGATCAAAGGCCTTTGTTATACTCGTTCAGGCGCCTTTGTTATATTCGATTAGGGGCCTTCGTTATACTCGACCAGGGGACTTTGTTATACTCGATCATGGGACTTTGTTATACTCGATCATGGGACTTTGTTACACTCGATGAGGGGCCTTTGTTATACTTGATGAGGGGACTTTGCTGTACTCGATTAGGGGACTTTGTTATACTTCCGGATCAGAGGCCTTTGTTATACTCGATCAGGAACTTTGTTATACTCGAGATCAGGAACTTTAGTTAGTATCTTGATGAGGGGACTTGGTTATACCTGGATCATGGACTTTTGTTACACCCGATGAGGGCCTTTTGTTATTCTCGATCATGGACTTTTGTTATACCTGGATCAGACTTTCTTACACTGGCGAGGGACTTTGCTCTTACTCGATTAGGGACTTTGTTATACTCGATCAAGGACTGCGAGCATATTCGATGAGGACTTTATTATACCGATCATCGGACTTTGTTATACTCGACCAGGGGTCTTTGTTATACTCGATCAGGGGCCTTTGTTATACTTGATCAGGGGGCTTTGTTATACTCGATCAGGGGACTTTGTTATTCTCGATGAGGGGCATTTGTTATACTCGTTCAGGCGCCTTTGTTATATTCGATCAGGGGCCTTTGTTATACTCGACCAGGGGCCTTTGTTATACTCGATCAGGGGCTTTTGTTAAACTCGATCAGGGGCCTTTGTTATACTCAATCAGGGACTTTATACTCGATCAGGGACTTTGTTATACTCCGATGAGGGGACTTTTGTTATATCTGATGAGGGACTTTTTGTTATACTCGATCATGGGACTTGTTATACCTCGATCAGGGCCTTTGATATACTCGATTCAGTCTTTGCTTACTTCCGGATCAGGAACTTTGTTATACCTGGATCAGGGACTTTGTTATATTCCGGATGAGGGGACTTGTTATACTCTCGATCATGGACTTTGTTTATACCTCGATAAGGGGAATTTGTTGTATTCGATGAGGGACTTTATACTCTGGATCATGTATTCTCGCTATACTTGATCAGGGGACTTTGTTATTCTCGATCAGGGAAGTTTATTATATTCGATCCAGGGGCTTTGTTATACTCGATCAAGGGACTTTCTTATACTCGTTCACGGGATTTTGTTATACTCGATCAGGGGACTTTGTTATATTCGATGAGGGGGCTTTGTTATACTCGATCAGGCGAATTTGTTATACTCGATCAGGAGACTTTGTTATACTCGATCAGAGGACTTTGTTATACTCGATGAGGGGCCTTTGTTAAACTCGATCAGAGGCCTTTGTTATACTCGATCAGGGGACTTTGTTATACTCGATCAGGGGACTGTGTTACACTCGATTAGGGCAGTCTGTTATTCTCGACCAGGGGACTCTGTTATACTCGATCAGGGGACTTTGTCATACTCGATCAGGTGCCTTTGTTATACTCGATCAGGAGACTTTGTTGTACTCGATCAGGGGACTTTGTTATACTGGATCATAGGACTTTGTTATACTCGATGAGTGGCCTTTGTTATACTCGATTAGAGGACTTTGTTAAACTCGATCAAAGGCCTTTGTTATTCTCGATTAGAGGACTTTGTTAAACTCGATGAGGAGACTTTGTTATACTCGATCAGTGGCCCTTGTTATACTCGATCAGGGGCATTTGTTATACTCGATCAGGGGCCTTTGTTATTCTCGATTAGAGGACTTTGTTAAACTCGATGAGGAGACTTTGTTATACTCGATCAGGGGACTTTGTTATTCTCGATCAGGGGGATTTTATATTTTCGATCCAGGGGCTTTGTTATACTCGATCAGGGAACTTTGTTATACTCGATCAAGGGCCTTTGTTATACTCGTTCAGGCGCCTTTGTTATATTCGATCAGGGGCCTTTGTTATACTCCACCAGGGGACTTTGTTATACTCGATCAAGGGCTTTTGTTAAACTCGATCACGGGCCTTTCTTATACTCAATCAGGGAACTTTGTTATACTTGATCAGGGGACTTTGTTATACTCGATCAGGGGACTTTGTTATATTCGATGAGGGGACTTTGTTATACTCGATCATGGGACTTTGTTACACTCGATGAGGGGCCTTTGTTATACTCGATGAGGGGGCTTTGCTCGACTCGATTAGGGGACTGTTATACTCGATGAGGGGCCTTTGTTATACTCGATCAGGGGCGTTTGTTATACTCGATAATGGAACTTTGTTATATATTCTATCAAGGAGACTTTGTTATACTCGATCAGGGACTTTCTTATACTCGATCAGGGAACTTTGTGCCTCGATCAGGGGACTTTGTTATATTCGATGAGGGACTTTGTTATACTCGATCATGGGACTTAATACACTCGATGAGCCTTTGTTATACTCGATGGGGACTTTGCTCTCTCGATTAGGGAACTTTGTTATACTCGATCAGGGACTTTGTTATATTCGATGGGGGACTTTGTTATGCTTATCGATCATGGGACATTGTTACACTCGATGAGGGCCTTTGTTATAACGATCATGGGACATTTATACTCGATCAGGGGACTTTGTTACACTCGATGAGGACTTTGCTCTACTCGATTGAGGGACTTTGTTATACTCGATCAGGGGACTTTGTTATATTCGATGAGGGGACATTGTTATACTCGATCATCGGACTTTGTTATACTCGATTAGGGGCCTTTGTTATACTCGATCAGGGGCCTTTGTTATACTCGACCAGGGGTCTTTGTTATACTCGATCAGGGGCCTTTGTTATACTTGATCAGGGGGCTTTGTTATACTCGATCAGGGGACTTTGTTATTCTCGATTAGGGGGACTTTGTTATATTCGATCCAGGGGCTTTATTATACTCGATCAGGGAACTTTGTTATACTCGATCAGGGGCCTTTGTTATACTCGTTCAGGCGCCTTTGTTATATTCGATCAGGGGTCTTTGTTATACTCGACCAGGGGACTTTGTTATACTCGATCAGGGGCTTTTGTTAAACTCGATCAGGGGCCTTTGTTATACTCAATCAGGGGCCTTTGATATACACGATCAGGGGTCTTTGTTTTACTCGATCAGGGAACTTTGTTATACTCGATCAGGGGACTTTGTTATATTCGATCATGGGACTTTGTTACACTCGATGAGGGGACTTTGTTATACTCGATGAGGGGACTTTGTTCTACTCGATCAGGGGACTTTGTTATACTCGATCAGGGGACTTTGTTATATTCTATGAGGGGACTTTGTTATACTCGATCATGGGACTTTGTTATACTCGATCAGAGGCCTTTGTTATACTCGAATAGGGGCCTTTGTTATACTCGATAAGGGAACTTTGTTATACTCGATCAGGGGACTTTGTTATATTCGATGAGGGGACTTTGTTATACTCGATCATGGGACTTTGTTACACTCGATGAGGGGCCTTCGTTATACTCGATGAGGGGACTTTGCTCTACTCGATTAGGGGACTTTGGTATACTCGATCAGAGGACTTTGTTATATTCGATGAGGGGACTTTGTTATACTCGATCATGGGACTTTGTTATACCCGATAAGGGGCCTTTGTTATACTCGATCAGGGGCCTTTGTTATACTCGACCAGGGGTCTTTGTTATTCTCGATCAGTGGCCTTTGTTATACTTGATCAGGGGGCTTTGTTATACTCGATCAGGGGACTTTGTTATTCTCGATCAGGGGGACTTTGTTATATTCGATCCAGGGGCTTTGGTATACTCGATCAGGAACTTTGTTATACTCGATCAGGGGCCTTT
>NW_024741122.1:0-53269 GCF_018991925.1 Homarus americanus
TGCCATCGAGTTTGCAGAGAAACTCAAGCTCGTCCTTTCCAACGACCCTGACAATAACTGCTATGAAGTCTTCAATAACCATCTGTTGCAAACTATGAAGCCGTACATCAAGATTTACCACAAAAACATCAACACTAGCCGTCAGCGTAACATCACGAACTTCTTCGCACGCAACCCACAACAGCCAGCCCAAGTCAGTGATAGTGACAGTGATGTTGACTTTGAGGGATTTGTCAGGGAGGCCCTGACATCTGTGATGGATAGGGACAGTGATTCACCTGAGGGCCACTAATCTGCCCTCTGCCTCGGAACCAGCCGCCATCCACGTATGTTCGACCCATCTCTTCTACTAACGTAAGTGTTAAACACCTTTATTTGTCAGTAGTGTAGTTTTTTAATTAGATATTATGTGTGTGTGCGTACCATCACAAGTTAAGATACTATTTTTACTACAACGTACGTATTGTGTTGGCAAAAAGTGGAGTTTGGGGGTTGGCCCAGTCTCTATTTCAATTAATCCCATATGTTCTGTTATTTCATTAACGCATTTCTCGTTTTATGCGGGCCTCCATGAGTTCAATTGACCGCGTAAATCCAGACTATACTGTATATATATATATATATATATATATATATATATATATATATATATATATATATATATATATATATATATATATATATATATATATATATATATATATATATGTGTGTGTGTGTGTGTGTGTGTGTGTGTGTGTGTGTGTGTGTGTGTGTGTGTGTGTGTGTGTGTGTGTGTTTAATATTCAGAAATTTCAGTGTGAGTTAGATACGCGCGCCATATTGGCGATACTGAGTTTTCAAGGTTGACTGAGGGAGAAGCGCTCCCGCACGTAGTGAGAGCTTCTGGAACTAGGCCTATACGATATTAAATGCAATTTACCGAATCAATATGGACTCGAATCATGAAATTAAATGACATTATTATATTTGAAATTTTTGTAGATCGTTTCTCAGTCTAAATATGTTACGGGTGTCCCAAGAAAGTTATTAGTTTGGCGGAAAATATGTCATGTAGGCCTAGGCTTGGGAAAGCACAAGCCTGGCTGTTTCTCAATCAGACAACAGCGTTCAAACAGAGAGGACGGTCTATGCGTCAGACAGGAGAAAACAGTCACGTGGTCTAGTCACCTGTGTTGTTACATTGCAGTATAAACATGTAAGTCTCATTCGATCTCAGACAGGGTTTAGATAGGGCAGTGATAAAATTAGCAATAGCTAACAATGAGTTCATTGCAGGGTTTTCGTCAGAACCCACATGACTGCGAGTGATGACTGCGAGTCATGACTGCCGTTTGAGACTGCCGTTGATGATGGATGATTAGCGATTGTCGCAGTTGCAACGATCGTCTGGGGTCGCCAGATCTCTTCTACCTCGGCTCACAATATCACATATCTTCAAGCAGTTAGTGAAAACCTTTTACTATGAGAAGCCAAAGCTTCTCTCAACTGAACAAGGTCTGATTGGCTCACTCCCTTCCGTTTCATGGATGTACTGAGTGTAAAATGAGGCCAGCTGAGTGAATGAATGGTCACACACTGAGACCAGGAGTCTAGTGGCACTTAGAGGTACATTTTCCAAGGTTGAGAAAGGCTGGTTTGGGCCTTAAACTACGGGTGCCTGTTGGTTGTGCCTTAAAAAACTACAGGTGCATGTGGAATCCTTTGTGTTAGGTAAGAAGTGTGATTTACGGGTATTGGTGGAATCAGTAACTTCTTAAAATAGTGATAATATTTTCTCAGTGACTGATATTGTCTTGCTGTGTGTAGTTAATGCTATTTTCTCAGTTACTGATATTGTCTTGCTGTGTGTAGTTAATATTTCTTAAATAATTTGGATAGTATTGTTTTTTAAATGTTGGTGTCACTAATTGATGCCAGACAATGAGGGAACTGTTTTTCAGATGAGGTTCCTCCTTTCTGTTGTAAGTGATACTGTGATTTAGTTCCTTTAATGCAGTTAATATTTCTTTATAATTTCTATTTTTTATACCATTTCCTCAGTGATTGATATTCTTTTGTTGAAAACCCTTTAGGCCTGCATAATTTTATTGAGTGCCCTTAAGGCCTATTCATGGTGGAGTTAATAATTTCTTATTTTTATACCATGTTTCTCAGTGATTGATATCATTTTGTTGAAAACCCTTAAGGCTTGCATCTGTTGGTAACATAATTTTATTGAGTGCCCTTAAGGCCTATTCATGGTGGAGTTAATAATTTCTTATTTTTATACCATTTTCTCAGTGATTGATATTATTTTGTTGAAAGCCCTTAAGGCCTGTTTCATGTGCGCAAGCAACATTTCTTAATACTTTGAATTTATTGTTGTATAATGAGGCATTTTCTGAGTTTCTAATCTTTGCAATATCATGTATAACTCTTATTCCCCAGAGTAGTGTTTTAAGTTCAGGTTAAGAGGTGCGCATATGTTGGTGTACCATTATTTGATTGTGTCTGTAGTGTTGGAGGGAATATAAGGGTCTAAATTTTACAGTGCGCTTCATTTACCCCAATCACAGATGCTATCCTTCCACGGGTCACGGAGAATTCATTTTTGTTAGTAAATTTAAGTGTTCTTGTGCTGGTTCAGGTTTTTCTCCAAGGGGCGCTTCCACTGCAATTACCATCTAATAATAATTAATAAACCCCTAGTCAAGCGAGAAATTAATTTCCATTAATTCCGACTGGTTACAATTGGTAGCAGAGTGTAGTTTTTTTTTCGTGACTGATAGCTCTGTGTTTGGGATAATGGACGTAATCATGGATTGGATGGAAACGGTAGAGTGTGACCTCAGTTCTACTCATGTTCGCCGTGGGAATGGGTTTGTTGTGGTTGACAGTGCGGGTTTACTCGGAGAAAGGGAGAGACAGCCCGGGTTTGGTACGGTTGAGAGAAGAGATCGTGGAATGTATTGAAAAGCTAGAGGGGAAAATCCGGGGAGAGTACCAGGAACGATTGGAATAGTTAGAAGGGAAGATCAATGGGGAGTGTCAGGCATGGGCGAACCAAATCAGCGGGTAGTATGGAGTATATGTACCACAGTTAAGTGGGGAGTACCACACACAATTGCAACAGTTAGAGAAGAAACATCAACAACAACTAGCTCAGTTGGGGAATGCACTAGATAGGGTAAAGACACAGTATCAAATACAGCATGATGAGACGATGTGGGAGATGACGAGACACAAGAGTAGAGTGGGAATTAGTCTCAGGGCCGGGTTGACCATGTCTAAGTTCAGCAGTAGGACAGGAGTAGAGGTAGGGAAGTGGTTAAGAGAGGTTGACCGAACCCTCAAGCTGCTAGACGGAGACAAAGCCGGTCGAATACAATTCATAATAAGGCATCTTGCGGGGCCTGCGGCAGATCGCGTATACAATGCACGCCAAGATTGGGAAACCGTAAACGAGTTGACGAGTTATTTGAAGCAGCAATACGTTGGGCAGACGGCCATGTATTGTACTGCGCACATCATTGTCATTCCTAAAAACCCCATTTAATTCATATTACGCTATATAACATTCAAATCCACCGCGCTTGTAGAACCTCAGAAAACGGGAAACATTGGTAAAGGATAACTCACCTACTCAATGTTACTAGACCATGTGTTGTATTGTACCCAGGTACAGTTATACAATGTTAATTGTATATACTCATAGCATTAAGGAGAAGTCAGGGTATCCATAAGATGATTGGGAAAGTCCAGTTGAGCCGGGCTAGTGTACTGTAGGACTAAGTGTGGATCATGGTTTGAAGGTCATACTATATACGTCTGTGGACGTGTAGCGAACATAACTTCCACAGATATCATATGAAAATACATGAGAACAATGATCTGGAAGAAGGATAAAGGTATCAGAACTATGTGAAGTGTTGGAAGTGATCTAGAAACTATGCTTCAAAAAGAATATCTTGTATACCCACGCCATGAAAATACGACGCTAGGCTTTGTTTGGGTTGGCGCCTCGACCGCCTCGGGTGTGCCACGTAGATAATATAACCCAATGAATTTACCCACGAACTAGCAAACCAAGACCTTACCTTAGTGTGTAATTTAGGAATAAAATATGTGTTTATACGGCATGAGTGACAATATACCGAAAAGTGTTCAGATGAGAACAGTAAGAAATAAAAGTAAAAATTAAAGATTGGAAACTGTAGGCCTACGCGGTGACGAGCGGTGGGGCACTGCCCTCAGTACCCTCTGTTCTACTGTCACCTCAAGTCAGTCTCCTATCGGGCTATATCCCGCCCTATAATTAAGGCTTATATAGAAGTTATTACAGTTTAAAGTTTTGCCTGATATATAAGTGTAATAGTAATGTGTTAGGGGGTGTGATAACCGTCCGTCAGGCATTATTTCTCAGTACCCTCCGTTCTACCGTTACCTCAGGTGCCATGCGGTCGGAGTGCCTTGCTGCCCGGCAGCCATTATCCCTATGAGCGTCCCAACAGGTGGTGACTACTCCCAGCTATGCCAATCCACTGTGAACCTATGGATTTCCAGCACACCACCCCAAATGAGTAGTAACAAATAAGGAGACCGTGAGAAACTCTGCAGTCGTCACTTGGAGCGACTTATAATACCAAGTTTAGAAATAGTACTGGAATGTCTCTTGGTGAAGCCCTCGTCTTTACCCACCGAGGGCGGTGTGCGAACGAGGTGCCTGTTGTGTATACCTAAAAGTTACAAGGAGTCCCATACCTGCAGGGGTGGAGTGTAACATGTGTGTTGAGATGGTGCTACTATGTATGATAACCGACGGTGCTATATTCCATACGGGTGGAGCAGTCTGATGTGTTAAGGGATAGTGTAAGAAGGAATGACTGAGGTAAGGTGGTCACAGATTGTTATGCAATAAGTATGTGGATGACACGCCATTAATGTAAGACGTCTGGTGCCCATCTGGATAACCAACATTTTCGTTGTTCTTCCGAGGAAGACCAATTCATTTGTATGTTTTTTACCGGTATGCTTTATAAGGAATAAATTAATTAAGACATGTTGTGGTTTCACCCTTCTTGCCCCTTATCGATCTAGTCAATGAAAAACCTAACCCATTGCCTAGTCCACTCTGCACGCTACCTAACGAGCTACATGCTGTCCAGAGGGGGTCTGGGGGCAGCGACCCTTAGAAATTAAGATTAGAGTTAAGCATTTACCCTTAGCATTAGTGACCCCCAGCCTGGCAGTATAGTACGACGCCATTCAGAACGTGATCAATCGGAAACAACGGGACAGCGAAACGCTCTTTGAATATTACTTTTACTTTTACTTTTATCCTCTTCACCACTGATCGGCTTGTTAGCCGCTTGGGCGATCGGTCACGTCTCTTTTCATTTATCTTCTTCACCAAAAGATCGGCTCGCTAGCCGCCTGGGCGATCGGTCACGTCTCTGTCACGCACTGTTGGCAAATACTGGGCATGCACCGGCTCCTGAATGTACCTGAACCCGCTCCAGTGTTGGTCAAGCTGCTAGACGGAGACAAAGCCGGTCGAATACAATTCATAATAAGGCATCTTGCGGGGCCTGCGGCAGATCGCGTATACAATGCACGCCAAGATTGGGAAACCGTAAACGAGTTGACGAGTTATTTGAAGCAGCAATACGTTGGGCAGACGGCCATGTATTGTACTGCGCACATCATTGTCATTCCTAAAAACCCCATTTAATTCATATTACGCTATATAACATTCAAATCCACCGCGCTTGTAGAACCTCAGAAAACGGGAAACATTGGTAAAGGATAACTCACCTACTCAATGTTACTAGACCATGTGTTGTATTGTACCCAGGTACAGTTATACAATGATAATTGTATGTACTCATAGCATTAAGGAGAAGTCAGGGTATCCATAAGATGATTGGGAAAGTCCAGTTGAGCCGGACTAGTGTACTGTAGGACTAAGTGTGGATCATGGTTTGAAGGTCATACTATATACGTCTGTGAACGTGTAGCGAACATAACTTCCACAGATATCATATGAAAATACATGAGAACAATGATCTGGAAGAAGGATAAAGGTATCAGAACTATGTGAAGTGTTGGAAGTGATCTAGAAACTATGCTTCAAAAAGAATATCTTGTATACCCACTGGACTTGCAGCTTCTTCAATCTTGAGCTGTGACCCCTTGTGGGGTGACCGTCCGCCAACTCCAAGTAAGGACACTCAACTGAGTAGTGCCCCCTGAGATGCTTATACACCTCAACTAGGTCCCCCCTTGGCCGTCTGTAGTATAAGCTAGGCAAGTTCAGGCTCTCCAATCTCTCAGGGTAGCTGAGGTGCCGAAGTGCAGGCACCAGTCTGGTGGCCCTCCTTTGAACATTTTCAACCAACTGACAGTCCGTAGCATATCTCGGGGGCCAGATGGGGTGACAGTACTCCAGATGGGGAAGCACTTCACTCCTGAAGATCGTTACGAGGGACGGACCGTCTAGATATCTGAACGACCTTCTTATAAGACCCAATAATTTATTTGCCTGATTTACCTTCTTCTCACAATGGCCCGAGAACTTCAGCTCATTGTCAACATACACACCAAGGTCCTTCTCACACACAGTCTCAACTAGTGCAGTTTCTTCATCCCGTTGGGACATATGATACGCCTCCTTACCGTTGGTACGCCCCAGGTGTATCCTCTTACACTTCGTGACATTGAATCTCAGCAGCCATTTCTTCGACCATTCCTGGAGCCCAAAGAGGTCCTTCTGCAGCTCTTCACAGTCCGCTTGGTTCTTAATTTCCCGAAATAACTTGGCGTCATCGGCAAACATTTGTATGGAGGAGTGTACAACGTCAGGCATGTCATTTATGAAACAAACAAACAACAGCGGGCTATGCTCAATTTAAAAGACGAATTGACCGCCATGGACATAAATATGATAAGGCCCTGTTGTGAGATGCAATCACTCGGGGACTAAAGGAGGAAACAAGCCGTATGTGGTTATTGGAGGAGATCCAAAAGTATCCTCACCGTAGTCTACATGAGTGGATCACAGGGCTCAGAGAGGCGGACCAAAAACGAGAGGCTTTGAGGGAAGTACGGCTGACTGAGGAAAGAGACAACGGGCCGCAGCTGGGGGCTCGATTCTCCCGAAGTGCTATGCGTGTGGACAAGAGGGCCACCTCAGTTTCAATTGCACGAACAGGTCCGGACCAGGAGAGAGTGTCCCAAGGGGATACGTGGCCAATGGCCAGTATCGAGTTGGAAATAATAATCAGAACTGGCGGTCGGGAAACGGCCAGGGCCAGGCAGTCCCCCGCCCCCCCCCCCCAACCGTTCGTGGCCCCACCAATAGATTCTGCCGGCAATGTTACGAACCAAGAGAGAGCGGACCCGTTGTCAAGCGTGGTCCGCATGACAAATTTAATCACGACAGAAGGTACCGTGAGGCTGAAAGCAGAGTGTCCCAAGGTTTCGGTGCTGGTAGCGGGTTTAGCAGATACTGGGGCAGAAGTGTCGTTAATTGATGAAAACTTCTACCTTCGGGAGCTGGAGCCTGCAGGCGTGGTGTTGCAGCCCACTCGAATATGGGTAAAAGGGGCGTCGTGGTCTTCAGTGCCGTGTGTTGGGTGTATCCTATGGTCGTATGTGGGTTGGAAGTTACCAATGTGGGGCTGTTGGTTTGTCCAGGGATTGAGGCTCAAGGTAAGGGGCAATCTCATGTTGGGTTGTTGAGGATGAATGTGCTGGGGGAGTTTGTGGAGATCTGGCTGCACATGTATCACTTGTGCAGGGAAGCCAGAAGCACCGCTCAGTGGGAAAATTGCTTGCAGGAGGTTAGGCAGTTATGTGCAATAGAGGCCATCAGTCTGAGGTATTGTACGACGGAGAGAAGGAAAAGCCCAACCATCCCTCCCTGGAGTACTCGGTTGCTGTCAGTATGTGTTTCCTCATTAAGCCAGGTAGCTAACAAAGAAGTAGTGATTGAGGCTCTAACAATGGAGGATGAAGGTTGGATGCCTGAGGGTGTGATAGTGTTGCCGACAGCTGTAAGAGTGGTGAGAGGCATGACCCAGGTGTTGGTGGCAAATCTGTCTGATCGTCGTAGGAAATTGAGGGGCAATTGGCGGATTGGGAAAGTGGCTTCTGGGACGGAAGTCGAGGCAGACACCAGTGAGGAGGTGTTATACTGCCAGATTCTGGGGTCGTTAATACTAAGGGTAAATACTTAACTCTAATCTTAATTTCTAAGGGTCGCTGCCACCAGACCCCCTCTGGACAGCATGTAGCTCGTTAGGTAGCGTGCAGAGTGGACTAGGTATTGGGCTAGGTTTTCCATTGACCAGATCGATAAGGGGGAAGAAGGTTGAAACCACAACATGTCTTAATTGATTTATTCCTTATAAAACATACTGGTAAAAAACATATACATGAATTGGCCTTCCTCAGAAGAACAACGAAAATGTGGTTACGCAGATGGGCCCCAGACTCTTACATTGATGGCGTGTCATCCACCTACTTATTGCATAACAATCTGTGACCACCTTACCTCGGTCATTCCTTCTTACACTATCCCTTAACACATCAGACTGCTCCACCTGTATGGAATATAGCACCGTCGGTTATCATACATAGTAGCACCATCTCAACACACATGTTACACTCCATACCTGCAAGTATGGGACTCCTTGTGACTTTTAGGTATACACAACAGGCACCTCGTTCGCACACCGCCCTCGGTGGGTAAAGACGAGGGCTTCACCTAGAGACATACCAGCACTATTTCTACGCCTGGTATTATAGGTCGCTCCAAGTGACGACCGCAGAGTTTCTCACGGTCTCCTTATTTGTGACTATTCATTTGGAGTGGTGTGCTGGAAATCCACAGGTTCACAGTGTAACCACCACGGTCATACACGTCAGTTAACGCCAAAATCAAATAATTCATATTACGCTCAATAGCCCACAAAACATGTACCTCTGCTTTTATTTTGAGTCCTCCATCTGAGGAGTCCGTTTTCTCATCACTTCAAGACACCTCAGTCCTCCGTTATCCCATTTTCTCTGACTTACTGAAACCAACCTCTCTATATAATGAATTTGAATGTGAGAGAGAACACCTTTGTTTTGAGTCAACTTAGATATGTCTGTTTACAGTTAGAACATTCAAGATCCGTTGTGGGTGGTGTTGAACGCTTCAACTGTCCTTATTGTTAGTAAGACGTGTCAAGTAAGCGAGTGTTGAGTTTGCCAGTTAGAGTGGCGTATTTTATGTCGTCCGTGGGGATACCCATGGGTTTCTGATCCCTACTGAAGTTATATTATTTTGTCGCCCCGACATCAGAGAATCTGATGTTCATAGTTTAGTTAGTGTCAGTTGTCTATTTAAGAAAGTCATTAATCTTCTGAACAGTTCCTGTCAAACTCAAAATTCTCCAAGACTTAACGGCCGTTTGACCTGGGATGTGGTTTGCGGTCAGGCCAATAGAGTTGCGAACGCATATATAACTCCATTTCACCTCTTTACTGACAAACTCAATCTCTGTTTAAATCATAAATATAGATGTAGAAAATTAGCCTGATCTGTGACACTGACGGTCACAGCTAGGTGTCCAACAACTACTTTGAATAGAGGGCCTATTGTTAGTAAAATTAGTCTTTCTAGTAGGAATATGCCCTCAGGCCCGTATATATGCAGGCCCGCGAGGAAAAATCACTCCTTCTGTGATTTCTTCTCCACGTCTCCAGGTATGTTCACGTGTGTTCCACGCCGCCATATTAACTCAGTTTAACTTAGCCATTTTTGTGAATATCAGTGTTCATGTTTTAACATAGTACCTTCAGTGCCAATTGAGTCAAGTAAAGTAGAGATCTAGCTGTCGTCTGAACCGGTGCCAGACGTATGTTTTGTATAGTGAAGTTAAATATTCACTCCTGTGATTTCTTCTCCACGTCTCCAGACGCTGTTGTGGGGGTTAGCAACACTCCTGAAGTTCGGGAGCCGCCTATGGGCACGATGTCTCTCGAAGGACGTCTTTAAGGTGGCGAGATTAGAATCCCAGGGCGAGATTCCTTGGCAGACGCCACGGCCCACCGCCACGAGTCAACCTTTCCCGGGCCAGGTGCTCCGAGCTAGTGATCGAGCCTGTAAACAACTTTGGCCCACTGACTCCGTCGTATGATCATGGTCTATCTACCGTTCTTGGTTATATGTATGGAGCCGTATTAATATCCATGCTTAGGGATGACTAGCAGAAATATAGTCATCCCAGGTTAAGTATTGAACCACTGAATGAGAGTTCAAGGTACCAAGTGGTTCCTTGTGAACTGATAAAAAATAGTGTATGTAACTAATTGTGGAGTTGCCCAGTGTGTTATGTATTCATCTGTAGTAACCATGAACGAATAACCTGAGAGTATGATGCTCTAATCAAGAAGTGGAAGGGTAATTTGTTACTTGTTAAAGTAAGACCTGAGGGTCCAGTGATGGCTTGTGAATAATAGTTACGGAATCTCATGTGTCAAGATAATAATCCCACAATTGTCTAATAAAGTAATGAGTATTTGGAGGTGTTGAATGAGGTCATAAGTTCTTGAAGTGTTTGATGACTTAATAAGTTAATTGCAATTCTGTTTAGCCTGAGTGAATCTAAGATGCATCTTCTCCACTCACTGTGTTAATAAATATTGAATTAGTAAACTACGAGTATCACCACTCTACTCCTTCTAAACATTGGTTCCCAGAAAATAATACTTACTCACGTGCCTATACATCTACCACACTACCCAAAAATCTTCCATGAGTTATGTTATATAATGAAAAGTCTGGGTGGTGGCAGCTACCCTGTGTAAGTATAAAAAGAGTTGTACTAAGAGTAACATGGTTCCCCAGACTAACCCATGTATAAGAATAGACATAAAACAGTATACTTCCGAAAGGTAAGAACATTGAAACTGAGAATATAATATATATGAACGAAATAAAAGACTTGGAAAATACACGAAAAGAAAGATAAGACATGTATGTACATTGTGGAAATAATGACACAGCATAGAAATTATTCAATATATAGATCATGAAAGTTTAAGATAAAGAACATACATAACTGAGAAGAGAATTACTTGTATAAGAATCTAAAATATACTTATAACTAAAGAATTGAAGAATCATAACAGAAAAGAATATCTGGACGGTAAATTATGAAAAGAGAAAACTCTGCCCGTTACAACAGTGGATTGGCATAGAGGGGAGTAGTAACCACCTGTTGTGATGCTCAGAGGGATAATGGCAGCCGGGCGGCAAGGCACTCTGACTGCATGGAACCTGAGGTGACGGTAGAACTGGGAATACTGAGAAATAATGCCTGACGGGCGGTTATCCCACCCCCTAACACATTCCTATTACACTTATATATCCGGCAAAGCTTTAAACTGTAATAACTTCTATATATAAACCTTAATTATAGGGCGGGATATAGCCGGCTAGGACACTGACCTGAGGTGACGGTAGAACGGGGAATACTGAGGGCATTGCCCCGCCGCTCCTCATCACGTAGGCCTACAGTTTCCAATCTTTAATTTTCACTTTTGTTTCTTATGGTTCTCACCTGAACACTTTTCGGTATATGGTCAATCATGCCTTATAAACACATATTTTAATCCTAAATTACACACTAAGGTAAGGTCTTGGTTTGCTAGTTCGTGGGTAAATTCATGGGGTTATAATATCAACGTGGCACCCGAGGCGGGTACCTGACGCGCCTTGAAACAAAGGCTGAATGTTCATGGCGGGGGTGTATCAACTTCACTTAAAATTGTAATGAGGGATCCTCCTCTCACACATTGCACTATTTGAATACAGACATAAGATTCTCTGATCACTGTACCTGTCGTGGGTATATGTCACGTGAGGATACGAGGTGTATTAAGTCCATACCAACGCATACAAGATATTTCCTTTCAAGTATAGTTTCTGGGTCACTTCCAACACCTCACATAGTTCTGATACATTTATCCTTTTTCCAGATCATTGTTCTCATGTATTTTCATATGATATCTGTGGAAGTTATGTTCGCTACACGCTCACAGACGTAAATAGTATGACCTTCAAACCCTGATCCACACTTAGTCCTACAGTACACTAGTCCGGCTCAACTGGACTTTAGCATTCATCTTATGGATACCCTGAGTTCTCCTTAATGCTATGAATACATACAATTAATATGATATAACTGTACCTGGGTACAATACAACACATGGTCTAGGAACATTGAGTAGGTGAGTTATCCTTTATCAATGTTTCCCGTTTTCTGAGGTTCTACAAGCGCGGTGGATTTGAATGTTATATAGCGTAATATGAATTAAATGGGTTTTTAGGAATGACAATGATGTGCGCAGTACAGTGTATGTGAGGACAGTTCAACCGGATGTCCGTACGGAGGTCAAAGTGCACATGGAGAAAATGAGTGAGGAACAAGAGCATGCAGTTAGGAGTTTAGTAGAAGAGTTTAGTGATATTTTTGAAGGGGAGGGCCAGCCCATAGGAAAGGCTATTGGGGTTCAGCATGAGATCCCAGTGACAACAGACAGGCCAGTTAGGGTGCCATACCGGAGGATCCCTCCAAACCAGGTACCAGAGGTGAAGCAGCACATTAGCCAGCTGTTAGATCAGGGAGTAATCCAGCATAGTCAGAGTCCGTACTCTGCCGCCATTGTAGTATTGAGGAAAAAGGACGGGACGCTGAGGTTGTGCATTGACTGTCGTGACTTAAATAAGGTCACGGTACGCGATGCGTTTCCTCTGCCAAGGATAAATGAAACTCTAGAATCTCTGACGGGGGCCCAGTTTTTCTCAACGTTTGATCTGGCGGTGGGATATCACCAGATAGAAGTAAAACCTTCAGACCGTCCAAAGACTGCCTTCAGCACAAGCTTGGGACACTTTGAGTACAGGCCACTGCCTATGGGATTGTCAAATAGTCCGGGAACCTTTCAGAGATACATGGAGTGGATTTTAGGGGATAAGATTTTCTCCTCGTTGCTTGTATACCTTGATGATGTGATGGTGTTTTCAAGTACAATAGATCAGCATATAGTCAGATTGAGGGAATTATTTTGCAGGATGAGGGAGAATAACTTTAGATTTTAACCTAAAAGTGTGAAACAATGGCTTCCAAAGTAAGTTATTTAGGATATCAGGTGTCACCTGAGGGTATCACAGCTGATCCTGAGAAAATTAGGGTAGTAAGAGATTGGCCAGTCCCTCAGACGGTGAAAGATGTGCGGTCTTTTGTAGGGTTCACATTATTTTATAGGAAATTTGTTGAAGGGTTTGCCCAAATAAATGCTCCACTGCATGCGTTGATGCATGGGAAATCTAAGGATCGGGTAGATAGTGAGTGGGGAGAGGAACAGCAGCAGGCTTTTGAGAAACTGAAAGACAGGGTGACGCAGACACCGGTGTTGGCTTGCCCAGATTTCACTCAGGAGTTTATATTAGAGACAGATGCAAGTGTTAGTGGGCTAGGTGCGGTGCTGTCCCAGCGGAAGGACGGCAGGTTGCATCCGGTGTGCTATGCAAGTCGGGGCCTGAGGAAATCAGAACGTAACATGAACAACTATAGTTCTCGTAAGTTAGAGATGTTAGCACTCAAATGGGCAGTAGTAGATAAATTCAGGGATTATTTGGCGGGGAAACATTTCACAGTCTATACAGATAACAACCCACTCAGTCACCGAGAGAAGGCTAAGCTAGGTGCCGTGGAAAGTAGGTGGAATGCAGATCTCGAGCAGTTCAACTTTACTATAGAGTACAAGCTGGGGAAATACAACACGGTGGCTGATACTCTATCTAAAATCCCGACGGAACAGGAGGAAGATAGTGAAGAAGAGTATACAGCTATGCATGTAGTAGAGGAGAACTGGACAGGAAGGAAGGAACTGTGGACGATAGATGGGCTGCGTAGGGAGCAAGAAGGCATGAACTATGTTACAAAAATGCGAAGATGGTTGGCGGGAGAGCTGCCGGAGGACGAGGTACAGGTAGAGCTCCAAAATGATGACTTCTGCAAGATGTACCGAGCGAGGAAATCCTTGATCGTAAGAGAAGAGGTTGTCTGGCATAGAAAACCCGAAGGAAAGAATCTATGGAGGGAGGTGCCAGTGTTATCTCCAAACTTGCAGGAGGCTTTGATTAGAGCTTGCCACGACGAGGTTGGACATCAGGGGCGAGATCGTACTCTGTCGCTGGTGCAGGAGCGAGGGTTTTGGTCAGACATGGGAGAAACAGTGCGGGACTACATAGCCAGCTGCGAAAGGTGTGGAGTGGCAGAAGAGAAGTAGTTCAGAGAGGGGCAGGTAAATGAAAAAATGCAGGTTGTCGAGGGTGAGTTGGAGGAGTCGTGAATAGGGCAGAGGGGATTGGAGAGATGGTTAGGTTAGAAATGTGCGTTGAGCGGGATTGAGTTGCTGTCATGAGCGGTATTGAGTTGCTGTCATGAGCGGGATTGAGTTGTGGGCTTTCCTGGTCCCCAGGGGGAGGTGATGCTGAAGTTCACCACCATCACCTCAGAAACTCGTTGTACCAAGGTAATGGTTCGCCACGTACCCTGGGAGATCCCTATCGATGATCTTCGCCCTCTTCTCCCACAACTACTGGACATGGAACGCCGCATCAACCCGGTCTCCAAACGTCCATCCAACGAACTCATCGGCTGGTGGGTGGGCCCCCTCCCTCTGAAGGTGAATGTAGGACCAATTCACAACTGTCCTCTAGACCGATTTATCGGAACCCTGAAAATCTGTGTTCGTTGCCAATCGTGGAAACACCGCACCTGGGAGTGCACGAGGATGGTCGCCTGCGTTTTTTGTGCAGGTCCTCACGACACAGTGGAATGCAAATCGAAAATTCAGGACAAAATCCCAGTTATTCCAAGGTGTGTCAATTGCCATGGCAGTCACCACACCTTCCACCACCATCCACTCTTCCATCCACCAAGGATTTCCCATTGATCTCTCTTCTACCATCCCCCCTACCACCCATCCTTTCTCCCCTCCCTCCCTCTCCCTACCGTTCTTGGAACAAGGTCGTTGCCGGCCCTGCCACACAGTCACCACCACCTCCTGCCCACGTGGACCCCAGCTGTCCTTCACCAGCACCATCACCTCTTGCTCACCTGAGCCCTCACCTTTTCTCCCTGTCACCACCACCTCCTACCCACCCGGACACCCACTGTCTCTCACCAGCACCAACACCACCACCTCTTGCTCACCTGAACCCTCACCGTCCCTCTCCGTCGCTACTACCACCATCACCTGCCCAGTCGGGCCCTCGGCAATCCTCGCCGCCACCTCCAGCTCCTGCACAGGTACACCAAGTTGGTTCTATGGAAAACAATCACTCTCCGTCTGGATCGTCACTCCAAGCAAATCAACCTTCTCTCTGCCCAACTCGACTCGTTTGTGAAAACAATTGCGACATTGCAGAGGCAACAACAACTCATTCTGGACACCCTGACCCAACAGGGGCGCACTTTGCAAGCCCTGGAGACCCGCCTCCTACCTTCTCCCGAGATGGGGGAACCATCCCTCGCTCTCCCACTCCTCCCTCTCCATTATCCTCAACAGAATTTGGTACCTCCTCTGGAGCCCTGTCTAGCCCCACCGACTATTCATCTCACACCGGAGGCCGTTCCCTCCTCTCCTTACAATGGAACATCCAGGGACTTAGACCTCGCCGGAGAAACCCCGCCCAGTTTGTGCTCTCCTTAAGAAGATGTTGCTCTACTTCAGGAAACCATCACAGATGATGTTACTCCACTCCGCCTCTCTGGCTATACTGTTTACACCCTGCCTCGGTACCGTAGGCAGGCTCATGGCCTCCTCACCCTTGTGCGTAACACCATTCCATCTGTTCATCTCCCTTCACCTGACTCACAAGGACCCCCGTCTGAATTACTTTCTGTCTCCCTTACTCTTGGTGACCGGACCCTTCGTGTAGTCAATGTTCATTCCAAGAGTAATTCTCTGGACCCCTAGGTTCTTCGCGACCTCCATGATGGGGTTCCCACTATTGTTCTTGGCGACTTTAATGCCTGCCATCCCCCTCTTACTCCGGATCATCCCACGCCATGTACCCTTAACGGATCACTTCTCTCACAGTTTCTTTATGGGGATGATGATGTTCGCTTTCTTTGTCCTGATGATCCTACTCACCTCCCGCATAGTTTCCTTGATGTTAGCTTACTATTGAACGGTCATACCTCCTTTCATCTTACCGTCTGCACCTAGCCTGCTCTGTATAGTGACCATCTTGCCGTTACTACCCATCTCAGGCTCTCTTTCTCTGCTCCGAAATCAGCTTATCGATCCCCTCGCCTTCGTCTCAGACAAGATGCTGTTCCTTCCTTTACCCAATACCTTTCTACCTGGGCGGATTCCTATGTTGTCCCCCAGTCCCTTGACTCTTACAGCGCTGATTTTGTTGAGGCGGTGTATGACTGTCAATCGCGCTACCCCTCCACGCCCTCCCCGTCACCCCAGAAGTGCCACCAACTACTGGTATCGTATCCCTGCCATGAGACATCTCCGGCAGGTAACCCGTGATCTCCACTCTGCCATACGGAGGTCTCGCTCTCCAGAGGACAGGGAAGACTTAAAAAACTGGTGCTCCTTTTCAACTCAGGAGCGTCGTCGGATACGTGAGGCGGACTGGCTATCCTTCACGGGGTCTCTATCGTTCCAGTCATCATCCTCTTATGTATGGAATCGGATTAATGCTATACGGGGTACTCGATGGAGGGCTCCTCCCCACCCTGACCCCGCCTCCCTTGCCTGCTCTTTAATGGAGGACTGGGCACGAGCTTCCTCCCCTGAGGCACTTCCAGATCCATTGCAGGAGGCAGTGCAGGTTTGCATCGATGCGTCTGAACCTGTTGTTCATGCTGCTCTTACCTCCCCTGCCCTCACTGATCATCCCATCACACAGTTCGAGTTTGACAGTGCTCGTCGCTCTAGAAAAGACACTTCTCCTGGGGATGATCAGATAACCTACTCTGTCCTCAACGCCTGTACTAATATTCCTAACGGCCCCTTGCTTGCTCTCTACAATATGTCTTATGAACATGGGGTTCTCCCGTCCAACTGGAAAAATGCCACTATTATCCCCATCCATAAGCCGGGAGATCCTGGGAAATATCGACCCATTAGTCTTACCTCGTTTGTTTGTAAGATGATGGAGAGGATACTCCATCGTCGCCTTCTTCACACCATAGGCGGCTTCCACAACTCCCTCAATGGTTTCATACAATATCGCAGCACAGCACACTCCATTGCTTCCTTTTATTGCAATCAGACTGCCAGTGTCTCCGTCTTCCTTGATATCAAGGGAGCCTTTGATACGGCTAAGCCTGCCCTCATTTTAGCTGAACTTACACGGTAAGGGGTTAAACGGAGACTTCTTCAATGGATCGCCTCTTACCTCACTGTCACTGAACGTCAGTCCCGGGTTCGAGTTGAAGGCTCTATATCTCCTGTTCAAGAAATGAACCTCGGCACCCCTCAAGGTGGAGTCCTGAGCCCCACCTTGTTTAACACTCTCATGCACTCCATTGCATCACTCCCGTGGCCGACAGAAGTTGTTCACTCAGGATATGCCGACGATGTCCTCCTCCAAGCCCCTGACTACCTCAGCATGCAGGAAGCCCTTGATCTGGTCTCCAGAGAGTGTGATTCACTTGGTTTCCTTCTTTCAACTGCGAAAACAAAAGCCATGTGGCACGGTCGTGTTGTTCCTCCACCCCTTCTCTTATCAGGAACGCCCTTGGACTGGGTTAATGAGACAAAATACCTGGGTGTGTATGTAACTCGCACACGTTGTCAGATCCCTGAAGTCCGCTATCTTCGAGACATATGCTTTCGGCATCTCACGCCCCTCTCTACCATGTGCAGGGGTTCCCTTGGTGCCACCATCCCTGTACTTCTCACCATGTACAAGTCCTTTGTCCGTTCCTGTGTCGACTACGCCGCCCCTGCCCTCGTCAACATTAGCTTTCCAGAGGAAAGCTGCTCGTATCATCCTTAGGGCTCCTCAGTGGACACGCTCTACTTCTCTATATACCGAACTTGGTCTTTCCCCCTTACAGGATCGTGTCCAGGAGTTTTACCTAAAAACTACCGTTTCCATTCTACGGGATCCTCGGGGCACCTATGTCCAAGCCAACTTGACTCCTACTGTCCGAGGCCGACCTCCATCTAGAAGACAGTGGCGAGGGTCACTCATCCGAGCCCTTCAGGAACACGCCCTCCTGCCTGATATTGTTGTCACCCCTGCTGTTGGTTTGTCTCCTTCTCCCTGGCTGGATTTTCAACCTGAAGTAATTGCCCTCGGTGGACCGCTCCTGAAATCCCACGTGAACCCTGTTATTCTCTGCAAATACCACCTCTCCAGGATCGCCCACTGGTCCCCAGGTAGGGTCGTCCTCTACACTGATGGCTCTGTTGACCCCGCTACCGGTCGGGCCGGGGCTGGTGTCTCCATCTCCCGTCCTGATGCCCCTGAGCCCATCAAACTTTCTCTCAGAGTTTCTGACGGGGCATCCTCCACTCAGGCTGAACTGATAGCCCTCCCTGCTGCCCTTCTCGCTGAGGAAGAAGCAGATGTTTTCTGCCCCTTGCTTGTCTGCTGCGATTCCAGGTCTGCTCTCGACGGGATCTCATTTGGATCAGGGGAATATAAGGACCTCATCCTCCGAATACGAGGGTTAACATCCACACTTCAGGATGCAGGCTGTCCTGTGACATTCCTATGGATACCCAGTCATGTCGGTATCTTGGGGAATGAGGCAGCAGATGGCCTTGCCAAGACTGGCTGCAACAAGGTCACACCTGACTACGTTGTTCCTCGAACACTTTTACAGCTTAGGACCCAAATTCGCCACAAAGAGAAGCTAGGGAAGCAACCATCTCCCTGGACTTCCCCCCACCTGGTATGATGTCCTCCGTAAACTTCCTGACCTCTCGTATGTCTATGGGAAAGGGTCGCGGAAAAGGGACGTGATTGCTGCCTGTATCATCATTGGGTGGGTATGACTTTGCTTGGGAGACTGGTATCCCCGCATCCCCTGAGCAACGCTCTTGTGCATTATGCAGAAGACCCGACAGCCGCACCCTTATCCACTATTTCCTAA
The DNA here is from genome assembly GCF_018991925.1 of Homarus americanus. NCBI lineage: Eukaryota > Metazoa > Arthropoda > Malacostraca > Decapoda > Nephropidae > Homarus > Homarus americanus. Next base: position 19,173 of record NW_024741122.1, read on the forward strand.
GATGTCCCCACACACAACACTTCCGTGACGCCTGCTGGACCACCACTCCACGACCCCCTGATGGAGACACGATGATCCACCCCATACTGGCAAGATATTATGTAAAAAACATTGATTATGTGTTAAAGGAATATCCTCCCTTCCTTAGGCTTCAGTAAGCCCCTTTATAATATTTATTTATCCTGTATATACTTGTCACACTTGCCAGATGCTTCTGGTGTTATCGTACAGGGATACCTAGTGACAGCACTAGGATCCCGCTTCCTCTATCAAGGAATAAACAATTGAAATTGAAAATTAAAGTGAGGGCAAACTTTTTCGGATTGAGAGTTGTGAACTCTTGGAACAACCTACCAGAAAGTGTTGTGACGGCACCGAGTGTGAGCTCTTTCAAGACAAGACTGGAGCAGGTTCAGGAGCCGGTGCATGCCTGTGGGATATGGGATGTTTGGTTCACACTCAGGATGGGTTGGAGAAAGGAAACTCACAATGTGCTCTCTGTATACATGTTGTATTGGATGTACAATGTAGCTTGGTGCTGGGAAGGCAGCATGGTTACAGGCGTGATGTAGAGAGAGCTGGTTGGTGAGGGTGCTCAGAGGAGGACAGCTTGTGGGTCGCCATGCTCGCCGGCGGGAGCGAGGACCGCCAGGCAGGCGGAGGAGGAGGAGGTGTTGCTGGCTGGTTGGTGTAGGTAGAAAGAGAGCGATCACCACGAGGTCAGGTCTTAAATAGCGGGGCTTGGCGTGGCTTAGTAGTTGACCCCCGCTCCGTGGGCGGCGCTGGTTGACCTAGACCACGAGGCATACACTGGGGAATTCGTGGGGTCGGCTACGCAGCGACAAACAGCGTATGTAGGGGAGAAATCCACTACATGCCCAATACTTGCCAACAGTGCGTAACAGACGTGACCGATCGCCCAAGCGGCTAACGAGCCGATCAGTGGTGAAGAGTATAAAAAAAAAGAAAGAAGAGAAAAAGAAAGTGACCTGTGCCCGGGCGGGCTAATCCCCGTAAAAAACAAAAAACAAAAACAAAACCTGTGCAGGGTATTTGTCTGACGCAATAATCTCTTCACTTGGAAGATGGATACATTTGCATCGAGAGTACTATTAAGGAGCAGCAACGCACATGTGTTAGTGAGCATTTAAGATAACTTTTTGGAATAGAATTACATTAAATAATTAACAAATGTTATTTTTTAACATAATTTTATATATAAAATGATTTAATTGATTCATAAAAAAACTGAATAAATGTTGTCTCCGCATTAACGTGGTAATGTTTGTTATGATGTCAAGTCAGTCTCTCGAGTCTCGACCCTCGTGTACCAGGAGCTGTTATAAGTTGGAGGTACTTCACATTTACGGAACAAATTTTCAATGAAAATGGCAGATCAACCTACCCAAGAAATGTCTACGGTAACAGTAGGGAAAGAGAAACCGAAGACCGCAAAGCAGTTAGAGAAAGAGGCCAAGAAAGCAGCGAAATTAGCCAAGTTTGCAGAAAAGCAGGCTAAAGTTGCCGAGAATAAGCCTGAGTGTCAGCAGAATGACAAGAAAACTAAGAAAGTGGAAGAGGTAAATATGTTTAACAAAAGTACGAAGATCTATGCTTTATGTAAATAATGCATGAGGTAAACGTGGAGGATAATAGTGGAGCAGACGGCTAACACCTGACGGAATTCTTCCAGTAATATTTCACTTGTTACCACTACACCATCTCGGGAATTTTATAGTTGCAATCAGTAGTTTTGACAATTCTAAATCACTTTTCTTCAAAGGCATCTCCTGCACAAATTATGTATGAGAGAGGTATTTAACATTTTATTATGGATGAAAATTTACCTTTCACTTGTTGCCACTAAACGAATCTCGTGAATTTTATAGCTGCAGTCAGTAGGGTAAATTTGCATAAGTGCACACAACTCTGTTTGAAAGTAAAAAATATGTTTTTCTAGTGTATTTGTGTTTTTAGATCGGTTATGACATTCATTTCCATCAGAAATTGGCCTTTTTTTGTGTTGAGTTTTCCGACAAAAATTATTGTTAAGCAACTACAAAATACAAAAAAAACACTAGAAAAACATAAACCTGACCTAACCGAACCTAACCTAACTTAAACTAACCTAACTGACTCTCACCATATGATGGAATCACTTATTTCTTACCTTATTGGCCTGGTTCTTGTTCGTCGTTGGAGTTACCGCAATGCCACTTATGTTGGTCTTGACGATATTTACATTCGTTCTTGCACTTAGGACACTTTACTGAGGTCGGGAGAACACCATGCGATTGAAAAAATGCTTTAGTTTCTTTTCTTTTTTTTTTAAACTCGCAATCAGCTCTATATAATTGAAACCCAAAATAAAAATTGAATTTGATTGGGCCAAAAATACAGCGAATTAAACCACAAATAATTTTAATTGGTTGCCCCCCAAAAATGCTTTTGAATGGCCTTGTGACGCGTACGAGAATGCATGCCCGTGATGATTTATGGAGACATGCAGTGTGGGAGGTGAGGTAGGCGGTAATGGCGGAAGATTAATGGAAGAAAATAGAGAAAATTTTGAATACGCTATCTCCATTATTATACATTTGCGACGGTAATTAGATGTCTTATTCGAATATGATAATAGATTAGGGGTAGGAATGTTGTGTGCGGAAATGCAATCATATCGTCAGTAGTTTGGCAATTATAAGATTCTTTTCTTCAATTGCATTTGTCACAAAATATGTTAAAGCGATATAATAACCAGGTAACATTTTTTATGTATGTTTCTGCATGGCGGGACACACCAAGAACATCGAATGACTGTGGAGCTTCCTAGTTAGGTTGGTTAGGGTTTTGTTTGGTCTTTTTATATTAGTGCACTGTTCTATCTAACCTAATCAGGGGGGGCTCTACCCCTTGGACCCCCCTGATTAGGTTAAGTTTTTGGTGATTTTCTATGATTTTTTACACATTTCTTATACCCAAAGAAAGAAAGGTGCACTACTATAAATTGACCCTTGTTTTTCCGATGGTTTTCTATGTGTTTTGAACACCTTTTACCTTGATTTTTATAGAAAATCTCATAGTTTTGGCAGATGTGTTAAAAAGTGGTTATTTCTAAATTAAACCTAACCTTAGTTGATAAGAAAACAAGCGACAGAAGCAATGTTAGAAGACCCCTCCAACCTAACCAAAGAAACGTACTTGGTAAAATTATCGTTTCAGTCACGCACTTATTTTGAAATTGTTCAGAACACATAAAAAATCATTGGAAAAACCACAATTTCAACCTAATCTACTCTAAACTTAAAATCCTAAAATTTGCTGTGTTATGAAAACTAAGGTAAGCACTGGGAATCTTTATTCAACTTAATTCAACATCAGTATCCATAGATCTGTAATAAACAGAATAAACAGGAATTACAAATTAAGAATGACTTAGCTTCAAGTAACAGAATTAGCTTAGCACAAATGATAATAACCTAACATAAGAAATATAAGAGAACTTCAAACAATATACAGGTACTCCTCTACTTAACAACGTTCAACTTACAAACTTTCAGAGATACAAACATCATCACTGAGGGGGGGTTACCTGCCAGAACAGGTGTTTAATGTGGATGAGACAGGATTATTTTGAAGAAAATTCCAGATAGGCTGTATTAAAGGGTATATCTGTAGTAAATATCCATAATCTTTTCATTTTTCACAATATGTTTGGTATCTACTAGAGTAAAGTTGGACTTACAAACAATTAGACTTACAAACAAGCCTCAGGAACATAACTCGTTCGTAAGTAGAGGAGCATCTGTAATCTAGAGCATGTAACCAACTAAACATAACACATCATTCACCCCTGCCTTTAAAACAACCCATCGGCATGCAATTACAGTGTATAATCGTCCAGATAGGACGGCATATATTTGGAACGCAACGAGCGATGGGGAGGGGGCTGAGTTGGCGATGCCTCTGGCTGCCGATTTCCCTCGTAGTCCACCATTTCCAGCTGCTCGTCCCTCTCAGCTACCGGGTGTTCATTGAGGACATTCATCTAAACTTTGTATTGGAACACGTTCACTGTTGGCCTTGTCTTCAAGTGTCTCTCTCCCTGATTCAATACCTTTGGGTGCGAGATGGCGCAGAGCCACTGTGGTTTCCCCTCCATCTGGAAATCTGATGCTCGTATATTGCGGATTAACATCAAGTGATTCCACCTCTTCCACAAATGGATAATATTTACTGTAACGTACTTGGCGCTTGAGACACACAGTCTTTTGAGTCGTTAACCAGGCAGGTATTGCCCTCCCACTGGCCGATCTCCGTTGGTAGCCAAACATCCGTTTGTGCGGAGTGGTATTAGTGGCAGGTGACAGCAGCGATCGAATACAGTGGAGAGCATCCATGCGGACATCTTCCCAATGAGTAGTAGGTAGATTTCTGGATTTCAGCGCAAGTGTCACCGTTCTCCAGATGATGCCATTATAGCGCTCCAATTGACCATTACCCTGGGGGTTGTAGGCGGTCGTCAAAAAAGTGGCAACTCCACGCTGATGCAAAAACTGCTTCAGTTCGCCTGACATGAACGACGCTCCACGATCGGAGTGAATATAGTAGGCTGGCATGCCAAAGATGGAGAATAATGAGCAGAGACATTTTATCACAGTGTTTGTTGACAAATCAAAGCATGGGAAGGTGACTGGGAACCTCGAATATTCATCAATTATAGTAAGTAAATTTCTTGTTTTAGAAGGAAGAGGTCCCTTGAAATCCACATTCAGCCTTTCAAAAGGCTGAGTAGCTTTTATGAGAGTACCAGAGTCTGATCTGAAGAATCGTGGCTTTGGTTCCAGACATGTAGGGCAAGTGGCAGTCATCGCCTTTATGTCACTGATAGAATATGGTAGATTTCTGCTCCGTACAAAGTGCATCATCCTTGTAACGCCTGGATGCCATAAATTATTGTGAAGTCTGCAGATCATCTAGCAGATACTGTACCGAATTGCACATGCGTGAGAATGCATCCCCGGCGGCTTTTTCTTTGCCAGGACAATAGACAATGTCATAACTGAGGCATGATAGGTCAATTCGCCATCTAGTGATCTTCTCATTCTTTACTTTGCTCGAACTTTTGGGGTTGAGCATGAAGGCGACTGACCTCTGATCCATAATCAACCGAAAATGCTGCCCAATTAAGTAGTGTCTCTATTTGCTCAATGCATCCACTATGGTGTAGGCCTCCTTTTCGATAGAAGAGCGCTTCTGCTCTGAAGCTGTGAGTGTCCTTGAGAAGAAACCCACAGGTCGACCAGACTGACTCAATGAAGCAGCTTTAGCGTACTCTGAAGCCTCAGTTTCCACAACGGATGTTATTGTTGGATCTATAGCAGTCACTGCTGAGCCAGCGATGTCATGCTTAAGGCCTTCAAAAGCTTTAATTTTCAAACGTGACAGTGGGAAACCTTTTGCTTGTGCCAAAGGGTGAATTTTCTCGGAAAATCCAGTAATCCATTGGGGATAATGTGCAAACATTCCCATAGCATGTCGAAGTTAGTGTGTGTCGTGTGGTACAGGAAGGTCAAGAAGGGGACTCAAGCGTTCCTGGTCAGGCTTGATTGTGTCATGACTAATTGTGTAACCAAGCAAGTCAACAGACGTCAGAGAGTAGTTGCATTTGTCATCATTCAGCATTAGGTTATACCTTTTGACCACATCTAAAAAATGTTTAAGGTTGGCATCATGTTCTGCCTTATTGTGACCACACGCTGTCACGTTGTCTATGTATGCGAAAGTGCCATATAGCTTCTTTGTCACAATCTCATCAATTATGCGTTGGAAATTGGCAACGCCATTAGTAACACCAAAAGGTATTCTACAGAATTGGTAAAGACGTCCACGAGCCTCGAACGCAGTGTATGGTCTATCATCCTGTTTGATAGCCTCTTGATGATATACACTGCGTAGATCTAGCGTACTAAACACTTGATATCTAGCGATCTCCCTTACCATGTCATCGATCCGTAGTAGTGGATACGCATCTAACAAGGTGAAACGATTAATTGTCTGTGAATAATCTATCACCATTCTCTGTTTGTGGCCTTCGGACAAGACCACCATTGCCCGAGCACACCACAAAGACTGACTTGGCTCGATGATGCTCTCCTTCGGCATTCTAGACACTTCAGAATCAATAAACTTCTTGTTGTCATGTGAATAATGCCTCAATTTCACTGCAATTGGCTTGCAGTCAGGTGTCAGGTAGTCAAACAATGATGGAAATGGGACTTTAACAACGGCAAGCTCACACACCCTTGGGGCTGGCTTGGAGCCTCCAAACGGAATTTGAACCGCTGAGTGCTGCTGTAGGAAGTCATGTCCAAGAATAGTATCACTACAGAGGTCCGGCATCACAGACAGTCTAACATCACTGTATGGTACTTAGTGTTATTGAGTTCCAGATTAGTAATGCAATATCCCAGAACCCTCGAGGTTAGAGAACTATTTGTCATAGACACCTTTCTCACACAAGGGAAGAATTTCCATCCTTGCATGTGTACAATACTAGAACTGACAAAGTTTTCAGAGCTACCAGTATCAACGAGTGGGGTGACAGGAACTCCGTTTATCTTAGCTTTCATCACAGCCGTTGACAGACAGCCAGGAGGTGCAGCTGTGGGGCTCAGCCCCTGGACCCCCTAGTACGGTATATGAAACAGAACTAACTATGATATGGTGTGATTTTATGTTTTTGTGGACATCGGAGCAGCTGCTTGAACCGTGTGGCTCACACCCATACACTGGCGTTGATTGGAGTTATCACTATGATTGGCAGGGATGCTCCTTTTCGGCTGCATTACCACCGAGAAAGACAAATTAGTGTATGCCAGACATATTAGTGTGCGCATAGTTGCCTAATTATCTACCAAATGAAGCAGTTCCCCCCAAAATGATTTGTCATAACAGAACTCTCTGATGAAAAATATACTGTAGTAGGAAGATAAACATCAAAACAAATAACACGTCGGCAGGTTGGTTGTCAATATTAGCCTAGGTATTTTTTTTAGGTATTTATGTGGATTGTGACTATACACTGTTTTTCATTTAAATTTATTAGAGGATACTGTATTATGTTGTGAAAAAATTATAAAAATTGCTGAAATCAAGTGACAACCTAAGTTAACCTAACCTATGTCTCAACTTGCCTATATCTAGAAAACTAATAACTTACACAAGAAAATTACAGTATTAGAATTGAAAGTAATCCACGTATAAAACTGTCTAAATACACCCTCATAATTACTGAACCACTGATGGCCATGTCCCTCATAATTATTAGTTTACATCTGCCACATCATAGCTGATGATGTAACTGTAAGAATGCTATCTTAATTCGCCTTTTCTAGAAAACTAAGCAATTGTACAATAAAATGAATAGAAGTAAAAATAATCGGCATACAAAGCTGTCTAAAAACATCCCCCCATAATTACCGAACTGCTGATGGTCACGAGTAGCCTTTTTATTCACTTTTACTTACTGTTAAGCTCATAACTAACCTTCAACCTTCTGGGATTGTCACTGTTTTTGAGAAAATTAAGAAAGTAGAATTCAATTCAATTATTCTTAATTAAAATGCCTCCTTACTGCTGCTCACTTGTATCGGCACCTCAACGCTGCAGTATAAGGTAGGTTAGGTTAGTTAAGTTACGTTTATTCCAAAATGTTTCTTTCTAATGTATTGTCATAGTTTTATGTAATTTGGTCTAAGGTGTTGATTATATTATATAAAGATTATAATATACAGTCAACCCTCACTTTACGCGGTTAATATAACCCACAGGGTACCGCGGAAAGTGAGAAACTCGCAAAGTGAACAACATAACATATGGGATTAATTGAAATAGAGATTGGGCCGACCCCCAAACTTCACTTTTTGACGACACACAACTATGTTGTAGTAAAAATTTTATCTTAACTTTATGATGGTATGCACACAATTAATATAGAAGAGGTTAGGTTCGGAAAAATAAAGGTTAAGTTAGGAAAATTATAGGTTAGGTTAGGAAAACTAAAAGTTAGGTTGAACACTTACGTTAGTAGAAGAGATGGGTCGGCATACAGGGATGGAGGCTGGTTCCGAGGCAGAGGGCAGGCTACTGGCCCTCAGGTGAGTCACCATCACTGTCACCCACACTTGTTATGGCCTCCCTGACAAATCCCTCAAAGTCATCATCACTGTCTCTACCTCTGTCACTATCACTGGCTTGGGCTGGCTGTGGTGGGTTGCGGGCGAAAAACTCTGTTATGCTTTGCTGACGGCTGCTGTTTATGTTGTCGTGATAAACCTTGAAGTAGGGCTCCATAGTCTGCAACAGCTGGGTAGTGAAGATTTCATACCTGTTTGCGTCAGGGTCGTCGGAAAGGAGGAGCTTGATTTTCTCAACACACTCGATGGCACCCCTAACATTACTCTGGGATAAGCGGTGTTCTTCTTGGGATGACGCACCACCTGCCTCTTCACTGACGTCATCATCATCTACCATCTCGTCGGTAGTCACATCAGGATCCCTTATCACCTCCAGGATGTCGTCGTTGGTGGTCTCGGAGAAGCCTGCAGCTGTAACACTCAGCGCAGCTTCTCTGGCAAGGTCCACTGCTATTGCAACAGTCTGAACCTCACCAGTCACAGATTGACTCTGCCTAACGGCCGGAATGCCTTGCAACACATGTCTCCATGCGTGACGAACAGTTGCTACAGACAGCTGATCCCATGCCTCCACCAAGAAGTCCACAGCTTTCTTGATGTTGAATATTCTCCAGAATTGTTTGAAAAGTATTTTTTGCTCTGCCAACTGTTGATCCTCGTCGTCTTCGCTCTTGCTATCGGTGGTGGTGTCACTCAGGTTACGCAACTCTTCCCTGGTGTTGGTGTAGTCGTTCAGGAGCTTGAATTTTTTTGTTGAGAATGCAGCTTTTACATTACAGATTAACTCTTGGTCCATGGGCTGTAATATAGACGTAGTGTTCGGAGGAAGGAAGACCACTTTTACGTTGGGGTGACGATCTAACAGTAGGGGCGAGTGTCCTGGTGCGTTGTCCAGCAGCAACAAAATCTTGAATGGCACATTTTGTTGCTCACAGAATTTCTTTACATCGGGAACGAAACAATCATCAAACCAGGAGAGGGACAGTGTAGAGAACATCCACGCCTTACGTGCGGTCAGCCAGTGGACATTTAGCTTGGTCATGTCCATGCTCTTGTAGGCGTGTGGCTTGCGGGCTGTGTGGATCACCGATAACTTGAGCTTACAGGTACCGGAGGCATTGGTGGTGAAAAGGACGGTGATGCGCTCTTTCTGCAACTTCCGGCCCCGAATCTTGCTGGCATTCTTCACAACGAAGGTCTTGGAAGGTAGCTTTTTCCAAAAAAGACCAGATTCGTCCATGTTAAACACCTGGTCGTCGGTGTACTGTCCTTCCTCCATAATCTCGCGTAAAAACGGAGGAAATTCCCTAGCCGCAGCACGGTCAGCACTAGCTTCTTCACCACCAATGTTGATATTGGTGATCTTGTTCCACATCTTAAACCTCTGTAACCATCCAGAGGAAGCATTAAAGGGTTTGGGCTCTGTAATTCCCATCTTTCGTGACACTGCAGCATACAGTTCACGTGCGTACTCCTTAACAGAGTGCCTGTCGACCGCCATGTTCCATCGCGCCTGACGCACCAAGTAGCTCACAAGTAATTTTTCCGTCTTGAGAAGCACCTGGTTGTGGAAATACTTGATCATAGAACCACCTGTAGACTTTGTGATCTTCATGTGCTCCTTTATCTTGGCTGCATCCTTCTTTATCGTCCGGATCGTAGATTCGTTCACACCATGCTGGCGCGCCAAATCAACCTGTCTTGTTCCTTTCTCTAACTCTTGGATGATCTTGTACTTCACCTCGTAGCTTAAGGAACGTCGTGTCTTCTTGGGCTTAGGGCGGCTGGGTCCAGGCAAGGAAAGGTTTCTCTCTGGGGGCGGTGGTCCGGCGGAAGCCATTTTGCAGAACAATGGATGCACGATTACACGGTGTGGCCTGGAGGGATGAAACTGCCGCGACTAGGTCAAGTGTCGTCTTTCCTCCCTCCCTCCCCCCCTCCCCCGGGTGGACACATCATATTACTTTAAACCAATTACAGCTAGCAGCGGAGGGAGGTAGGGATGCATGGCCAATCACAGTACAATACGTCATATGACGTCACTGATAACGCAACAGAGACATGCACTGCGCAACCTTACCGCGCGGCTTGCCCAGGCAGAGGGAGGAGGCGGGAGGGGCAAATCTAAAAATAGCGTCGAGCTGGACGCACTCCGCGTAAAGGGGTACATGCACCGCGGAATGTGAGCATCCTGGGTTCCGGCTGGGTACCACATAAACGTGGAAACGCGGAATGTGGGACCGCGTAAAGTGAAGGTTGACTGTATTGTGTTTCTTATATTTCTTAGCGTAGAGTTTGATACCTTCACACTGGTTACATAGAGGAGATTATGATGTACAGTGGGGTATGCTATAACGAATGTAATTGGTTCCAGAACCTCGTTCGTTATAGCATTCGCTCTTTATAGGATTAATCCGTTCCAGGCCCCCAAATACAACCACTTAACACTGAAAAAATTCTGTGGAAAATGTAAAACATACGGTACTTTATCTTACCTTAGTGTTATTCAGCATGCAGGCACCCATAAACACTGGCACATCACTATCACTTCCACTGGGAGTCTTGGCTTTAAGGTCCTCAAACAATTGTTTCGCCTTCTCACAAATTATAGCTTCACTAATGGTACCACCTGCCATTTCTTTCTCCTTTATCCACACTAAGAGTAAATTTTCCATCTCTTCAATCACATTACACCTTGCTTTGCTAAGTCTAAAGATTCCCTTAGCCACTTGTACAGTTTTTAACTCCTCTTTATTCTTCAAAATCGTACATATAGTCGATTTAGCCATCCCATACTCATCACTAAGTTTCGCAATGCTTCTTCCATTCTCACGTTTCTTTATAATTTCTTTCTTAGTTTCAAGGGTTATTAGCTTTCTCACTCGCTTTGGACAATTCATTGTTACAATTGTATACTTGTATAACAAAATAGTTATACAAATAACTCGAATTTCCACATCAAAAGACGAAATTTCAACAATAACAGTGGTGCACTGGCTACACAATGAGACAAAGATGGCGCCTGACGCTCTTGTTGTGGGTCGCGGTACAACAATATTCATGCGCCAGGCGAAATAGTCCCGTATTCATCCTTGTTCGTTGTAGGAGTTGCGTTCGTTATAGCATTCTCAATTTTATAGGTAAAACCGTTCGTTATAGGAATATTCATAGTAGGATCCGTTCGTTATAGCATACCCCACTGTATCTATGTAGAAATTCACTCCACCCGACATTCCATGATTTATACTTGATAAATGATGATTTAATGAGTTCCATTAATTTCCAACATCCATCTAAGTTATTGGTTATACTTTGTCATAGCCAATCAGTCATTACCTTTAGTAATAATAAGATAGGATCACAGATATGGGCAGATAATTGCACTTAGAATTATTAATCAAGCTTCCATACAATGATTTACAATTTGAATGGATATACAGTAGTACCCCGATTTACGCGGTCAATTGAACCCACGGGGTACCTCGGAAAGTGAAAACGGCGTAAAGTGAACAACAGAACAAATGGGATTAATTCCAATAGAGACTGGCCCGACCCCCAAACTCCACTTTTTGACGACACAAAACTATGTTGTAGTAAAAATATTATCTTAACTTTATGATGGTATGCACACACTCACATAATATAGAAGAGGTTAGGTAAGGAAAAATACAGGTTAGGTTAGGAAAAATATAGGTTAGGTTTAACACTTACGTTAGTAAAAGAGATGGGTCGGCATACAGGGAAGGAGGCTGGTTCCGAGGCAGAGGGCAGATTACTGGCCCTCAGGTGAATCACCATCACTATCCACCATAGTTGTCAGGTCCTCCCTGACAAATCCCTCAAAGTTACCTTCACTGTCACTATCACTGGCTCGGGCTGGCTGTGGCGGGTTGCGGGCGAAGAACTCAGTAATGCATTTTTGACGGCTAGTGTTGATGTTGTCTTGATACACCTTGATGTACGGCTCCATAGCCTGCACCTGCCGGGTATGGAAGACTTCATAGCGGTCATCGTCATGGTCGTTGGAAAGGAAGAGCTTCAGTTTCTCTGCACACTCGATGGCATCCTTAACGTTACTATGCGTTAACTTGTGTTCTTCTGGGGTTGACGCACCACCTGCCTCTTCACTGACGTGATCATCTTCCAACATCTCGTCGGCAGTCATTTCAGGATCTCTGATCACCTCCAGGATGTTATAGTTCACATTAGACATGCAAATTTGAGTTCTAACTAATTTTATTAAATGGCTAAAATTTGTATCTCTTGTGCAAAATATATGACGTTTATATTCAAATTATTCACTGTCTTGCAGGGATTCCGGCAATGCAAATTATATTCTCCTAACTTTAGTCTGTGATATTATATAAGATAAAAACTTAAAGCCTATAACCACCAAACCCTGGTTGGGAAGATGGGGGAGAGGGAGGGAGGTGACAGTGACATGTTTGACAGTTGGCACCGAAGGTCTAGTGAAGTATTTATTTGTTTACTTATGTCCTTTATATCGAGTTTTTGTTTTTTGTTTATAAAATATCTAGAAGTTACCGGGGAGACTTTAATTTACATTGCTGGAATTTTTCTAAGATAGTGATTAATTTGAATATAATCTTGCTACTGTATAGTTTGCACTACACAAAAATTTTAGTAATCATTTAGTACATTATTTTGAGTACATGCCCTTAGGATAGTGTAGTGTGCCCAGAGAAACATTAGGCGCAAATTTTAAAATATGATGCACCAGATTGACTCGCATAAAATAGGAAAGATTCTCTTTAAATTAAAACATTGTCCTTAATTGTGGGTGTCGCTTTAAATCAATAATCTTCAATTGAATCGTTTTAAATCGGCATTCTACTGTATACAGTATATGTGGGTGCAAGACCGACCAGAAGTACTGTACTGTGACAGCACCGGGAACAAGTAGGCTTGGCAATATTGCATCAGTCGTGGATTTAAATGCCCCACAGCACTTTTAAATAAGGCGAGTTGCCACTTTTACTTATTTCTTGTTTTCTTCGGTCATTTTGGGGGTGTTTGGGCCATAAAACAAAAATTAGATTTTTCTTGAACAGGAGGAACCATGTACAATAAACACTCAATAACTCGGCATTTACTAACTCGTAATTTCATATAACTCGGCACGGATATAGTCTCGGAATGTATTAGTTAATTCAGAAAATGCCGATATACAGCCTCTCCTCGACTTACGACAACCCGGACATATTTTTCACATTACGTATTTTCGAGTCCCGACGTTAGTGATTGCGCTGTGTACTGAAAAATTTTTCGTTTATAATTCCCTTTAAAATGGCTGGTAAGCGTAAAAGTGAGAGTTCTCGTTGTGCTGAGAAGAAAAAAGACTCACCCATTTTAGAATTTCTATGTATTATTTTCGCCTTTTCAACTTACGACCTGGTAGTCGGGAAGGAACCCCGTCGTAAGTCGAGGAGAGACTGTATATAAAGTTATCTGGAATCTCAGCATATCTGGCCACCTGCATCACCTACCATGCCTTTGTGTCACCTACCATACCTCTGTGTCACATACCATGCATCTGTGTCACCTACCATGCCTCTGTGTCACCCACTATGCCTTTGTGTCACCTACCATACCTCTGTGTCACCTACCATGCCTCTGTGTCACCTACCATGCCTCTGTGTCACCTACCATGCCTCTGTGTCACCTACCATGCCTGTGTCACCTACCATACCTCTGTGTCACATACCATGCAACTGTGTCACCTACCATGCCTCTGTGTCACGTACCATGCCTCTGTGTCACGTACCATGCCTTTGTGTCACGTACCATGCCTTTGTGTCATCTACCATGCCTCTGTGTCACCTACCATGCCTCTGTGTCACCTACTATGATGCTTCAGTCTTTGCCTGCAGTGCTGGTTAGTGTTACTTTTTTACATTTAGTAATAACATGTCTACATATATGGGTTGATAATTTTTTATTGTATTTTTGTAGGAGGGGGAAGTGCCTCGATAAGTCGGAATTTGGGATAACTCGGCAAGGCTAGAGCCCCTTATATGCCGAGTTATCGAGGGTTTACTGCATTTATAATAATGTGACCTGTTGAGGAACATTTGGCAACACTGGTGCATGTTACCACTCCATCTCTCTAATCACCCACATCTTTCTGCTTTCTCACTCCAAATTTTAAAATGTTATGTAATGTAATGTTAAATGGATACAATGACACTTACCACAATCTCTCTCAAAAATACTTAAGCTTTCGTACAAGACATCTTCAGGTTATGAGGCCCACTAATCCCCCACCCAACAATGGTTGACCTGTCATTGCATCAAAAGGTCAGTAATATGAGACCACTAATCCCCCACCCTACCTCCACCTGACATTGCGACAGGTCAGCTTATTTACACGAGATCCCATGGGAGTGGAAAATACCAGTCTTCGCTACAACTCACATCATCATTCATGCCCGTATCATATAGATTTTTAGTTTTTAAGTACACCTCCTTATATTTATTTCACCAAACTTTTAGATAAAATATTCTGGATTATTCTAGTAAAGAAATGGAGTTTCTAACTTAATTAGTACAGTATTACCCCGCCTAACGCGGTTTCACTTAACGCGTTTTATTATATACGCGGTGCCTCGCCAGAGCTGAACTTTCACTTAACACGGATTTTTTCCACATATACGCGGTGAGTGTCCGGCTCGAGACGCTATTTTTAGATTTGCCCCACCAGCCACCCTGCCTGACTGCCTGTTTTAGCTCATAAAATTCATACAAATTACCCGGTCAGAATATAATTTACATTGCTGGAATTCTTATAATTTGGTGATCATTTTGAATATAAACATCATATATTTTGCATTAGACATACAAATTTTAGATAAAATTTTTTCTCAGAGTAACTATGTTATCTTTTGTGCAAAATATATGACATTTATATTCAAAATATTCCTGGTCTTACAAGGAATCCAGCAATGTCAATTATATTATCCTAACTTTAGTTTGAGGTATTATTTATTACAAAAAAGTTAAGTATTCTGTTTTCCCACACATCTCCTTGGGACGGTTGGTGGGGGGTGGGGGGGAGGGAAGGACCGACCGACCATCTGTTACCCCGTAAAGAATATTTTTTTTTTATTAACTGAAGATATTTGTTTTAGCTCATAAAATTCATACAAATTACCCGGTCTGAATATAATTTACATTGCTGGAATTCTTATAATTTGATGATCATTTTGAATATAAACATCATATATTTTGCATTAGACATACAAATTTTAGATAAAATTTTTTCTCAGAGTAACTATGTTATCTTTTGTGCAAAATATATGACATTTATATTCAAAATATTCCTGGTCTTACAAGGAATCCAGCAATGTCAATTATATTATCCTAACTTTAATCTGAGGTATTATTTAATACTAAATGTTAAAAACTCTTGAAGAGAGGATTGGTGGGGGGGAGGGTTGGGACTGACCGCGCGGTTGGAAGAGGGGGGGAGGCAAGGTGGGGTACTTTGATTGACAGATAGTGTCCTGAAGATTATTTTTTTTTTATTAACTGAAGATATTTGTTTTAGCTCATAAAATTCATACAAATTACCCGGTCAGAATATAATTTACATTGCTGGAATTCTTATAATTTGGTGATCATTTTGAATATAAACATCATATATTTTGCATTAAACATACAAATTTTAGATAAAAATTTTTCTCTAGGTAACTATGTTATCTTTTGTGCAAAATATATGACATTTATATTCAAAATATTCCTGGTCTTACAAGGAATCCAGCAATGTCAATTGTATTATCCTAACTTTAGTTTGAGGTATTATTTATTAAAATTTAGTGGTTTTCCCCCAAAAATTTCTCAGAGAGGGAAGAGCCGGCAGTGTAGTGTGAGAGGGGGAGGGAGTTGAGTCCATCATTTGAATGGACATTAACTTGGCGACTGTATTTCTCTATTTCTCTTAAGTATTAATTGTGTGCATGTACCATCATAAAATTAAGATGTTATTTTTACTACAACATAGGTATGTGCCTTCAAAAAGTGGAGTTTGGGGGTCGGGCCGGTTTCTATTGGAATTAATCCCATATGTTCTGTTGTTCACTTAACGCGGATTTCACTTAACACGGGACCCTCTGGGTTCTATTGACCGCGTTAAGTGGGGTACAACTGTACTGCTTTTACGGACTCTGGTAATTTAGACTCTTGGAAAACATTCCCTAGCACCCAGAAACGTTCTGAGGATGTGGGCTAGTGTCTACCTGTGCAAGATGCATATTTAGATACTGGGAAACATTTCCCAGTACGTAACTGGAAAAGATTACAGGGATAAGGAATTTTTCCAAGATTGAGAAAGTCGTCTGGTTACCTGAAAATCTCTCATCCCCGAAAGTGCTCTGCACCAATTGTTCCGGCTAACAAGGATACCACTTTATATATAGGTCATTATGTTACGACCTTGGCCTCTTAGGTTGTAAAAATGCAATTGAAATTCAACTTCTCTTTGTATCGAAGGTCCAAGGAATATATCCCACCAAAATAATCATCTCGCTACTATAGGGTATATTAAAAATCATGAAGTACATTTAATTACATATATTAACAAACAAACTAACTATATCAGTTATGTACAAAAATAAACAAATACAAACTAAACCTGATTAAATATATATATCACTATATAATGCTTGGTGTTTTTAAAAGTCGAGCAAGGTTTGCATGTTATACCACTAGAAATATACAAGAGGAGAGGAGATACTGATCTTACGACTGCCAGCCCAATACTAAAAACCACCCGGCTTTGAGAGGCAAAAGCAAGTGAGCAGAGGCGGGCGGAAATGATGTAAAAAACTAAAGACGTTCACATTGCGAATCCGCAAACAATCATTGAATGCTCACTCGTTCATTAGTATTCAGGATAATATAATAAACATCACTTTGTTTTACCTAACACATTAAAACCAATGATACATTTCAAGTATAATATATAATATCTAAATTTTAACTGCTTCGGTGTCTACACAACGAAACATTCGAAGTTCATATGCCGACCAGTAATCTATTCATTGGTTCTTATTTCTGACACTTGTATACGTAATTGGAAAAAAACAATTATTTTGTGTGCCAAACATGTACAGTATATCCTGTGATAGATATGTGTATTTTATTTATTTATATTTTACAGAAAAAGGTGATCACGTATGAGGTACAAACACCTTTGGGAGATAAAAAAGATATAGAAGTGGACCTACCAGCCCAGTACAGTCCTAAGTATGTGGAGGCTGCCTGGTATGCCTGGTGGAAAAAGCAGGGATTCTTCAAACCAGAATATGGAGTAAGTATGATTTTCTAACTTGTTACCCTTCACCAAGTTCTCTTATTACTGTGCCAGCCAGTTATAGGGTTATATATCATACCTTGGTCCCATGTGACAGCGGAGAGCTGGTTTTACAATTGCCCATCCCTCCCTGTCAAGGGAGATGATAATCAGGGGTTACCTCCTGGAGGCAGGTCTAATTAGAACGAGCTCCAAAATTAAAAATGATAATATTAAACGGTTTATTCATAGAGTTGCAGCTGGTGGCTGAAAATATACAAACTTACATTTGATTTAGACATAATGATATGCGTTGAATACATTTACAGGGCTGTACAGTACATAAATCTGGAGTTGTTTATTATTTTAACAATAGATGGGATGGTACTACAGTGACCCTTCGTTTAACGAACACCTCGGTTAACATAATTTCGATTAACGAACTGCCTTCCATAAGGATCTTCAATTCGGTTAACGAAGTTCTTACGAACCGACCTCAACATGTTTTCGCTTGCACTGACCGGGCAACCAGCTTTAGTATCAGTCCGCCAATACATTAATCGGTTCTAGGGCTTAAATTCCTTACTATTTTAGTAAATATCAAGAAGTTTATACTATTCAATAATTTTAAAAGTTTAATATTCAATTTTTAGTCATTTTAACAATTATTGAACATAATTGAAGGTAAAGTGACTAGTTTAATGCGCGGCATCCAGCCTCTTAACACAGCAAACAGGAGTTAGTCTCTCTCTGTTTTCACTGGAGGTAACATCTTGCTTGAGACTCTCTTCAACTAAACGCTTTTTTTCTGTGTTTCCAAGCAAATTATTGGTCATTTTGAAATATATTTTACTTATTGACAATATATAATGCAGTCCAGTGTTGATTTAAAGAAAATAATCTTGAATTACACCAAGAGAGCTAAAATTTTATGGGTGAAATGGCGCCATGGGGTGACTTCTCTTCCACCCCAATGCCTTCTCGTCTTCCTTCTCCTCCACCCCCATTCTAAATCCCATCATCATCATCATCCAGGAGCCTTCTACATACACACCTCAAAGTAAGTGAACTTTTCTACCATTTTTGTTGAATTTAGGAAATTTTCGGTGAGCTGGAACCAATTACCCAAAAACCCATTGAAACAATGGTTTGGTTAACGAACTTTTCGGTTAACGAACGACCTTCTGGAACGGATTGAGTTCGTTAACGGAGGGGTCACTGTATTCTTATATCTACCTATCGGTGCGGGCTCTTATGGGCTGAATTTTGTTGTAGTGGCTGACTGCGCGAGGTGGGCGGGGAACTGCCGGTGGCAGGAGGTGGCAATGACGAGGATGGTGCAGTCGTCCACTGCCAAACCTTGCTAGTGCTTGGTGGTGGTCACTGAGGGATGGCATTTCCAGGGTGGAGAGAGCTTTGTTGTAGCCGGAGTAGTCTGTGCCGAGCATGATTCTTAGAGGCCCTTTTCTGTACCTTCTCTAGCCGACGTTGTTGGGTAGAGTTGAGAGAAGACGACCAGGCTGGTGATGCATACGTTAGTTTGGGGAGAATAATGGCATTGTAGATAGTCCTCATCTCTGGCGTGGGTGCCCCAAGTGACCTAAGTCGTCATAGCATGTAGAGTCGGTACGAGGCTGCCTTGATTGTGTTGTTTACATGGGCCTTCCAGTCCAGTTTGTGGTCTATGGTAACACCCAGGAGTTTGGCAGACTGCACTCACTGGAGAGGATGGGTACCCACTGTGACTGCTGGAGCTTGCACTGGAGTGGTGGCAGTATTGATGTGCATGACCACGGTTTTGGTGTGGTTGATGGTGACCTTGTTCTCCGTAGTCCATGCCTGTAGCCTGTCCAGGGTGCCTTGTAGCGATGAGTAGTCTGGTGAGGTGTTGTCCACTGTAACCCCCACAGTGCAGTCATCCACGTACTTCCACTTACCACTGCTGTAGGTGTCCATCATGATTCAGTCCCCATCTAACACTTACAATCGTTGTGCCAGGTTTGTTCTCCCATGCTTTTCTTTATGATAAAGCTAAGAGGCTGCCTAATTTTGAAACTTCAGGGATAGATGTCAAGGAAAATATCCTATACATCTACAGTATTGATTAGGTGTTATCATAAACATAAGAATAATCTTTAGTCTGAAATAATTTTGCATGGTTTGTTTGGCCTTATCAAAGGTGGAGAAATTTGACATTGGGATATATCCCTGGAATTTGTTGATAAGTTTTGCTACCTGGAAGGCATGATCAGTGCTGGAAGTGGTGCTGAAGCTAACTTATTTGCAAGTGATTGAAGTGGATGTAGAAAATTTCGGGGGTTGCTTCCTTTATTGATGGCAAGAGGACCTTCCCTCTTCATAACAGGAATATTGTATGCAACTAGCATGAGATCTGTGATGTTGTATGGCAGTGCAACATGGGCTTGAGTAAGCTGAAGTGAGAATAGTAAGGTAGATAGGAAACCTTGTTCAGAGCCAAGAGGGTAGCTGGGTATTGGCAAAGTTTTGCATAAGGGTAGGAAGAGATGATTTGGGCTTGTGGAGAGCATGGAGCAGACCAGTTGGGTCAAGTGGTACATGAGTCTAAATGTGGAGGGGAGGAGAGCCAGGGATTGGCCAAGAATGGCTTCGGGAAAGGTTGTAAAAAATGATATTAAGAGTTAAAATCCTGATGATAGAGGCTGCAAGAGACAACACAGCTTGGGCCCGTATACACAAAACTTTTATGCTAATGACATAATAGTACTGTTAGCTAGCAGTAAAATATAAAAGTTATACACAAAGATTAACTAGCAAACCTTTGCTGCACAAATATTTATATACAGTATAGTCTGCATTTACGCGGTCAATTGAACCCGTGGAGACCTGCGTAAAACGAGAAACGCGTAAATGAAATAACAGAACATATGGGATTAATTGAAATAGAGACTGAGCCGACCCCCAAACTCCACTTTTTCCGACACAATACGTACGTTGTAGTAAAAATAGTATCTTAATTTTATGATGGTATGCACACACACATAATATAGAAGAGAAATATCAATAAGAGAATAATATACTGTACCAGGTAAAAGAAAATTCTAGGTTTAACACTTATGTTAGAAGAAGAGATGGGTCAGCATACGAGGATGGGGGCTGGTTCCGAGGCAGAGCGCAGATTACTGGCCCTCGGGTGAATCACCATCGCTATCCACCATAGTTGTCAGGGCCTACCTGACAAACCCCTCAAAGTCACCATCACTGTCACTATCACTGGCTTGGCCTGGCTGTGGTGGGTTGCGGTCGAAGAAGTCAGTGATGCTACGCTGACTGCTAGTGTTGATGTGGTCGTGATACATCTGGATGTACTGCTCCATACTTTGGTCTAGAAGGTTATTGAAGACTTCATACCGGCGATTGACATGGTCTTTTGAAAGGGTGAGCTTTAGTTTCAAGGCAAACTCGATGGCATCCTTTACATCACCATGAGTTAACTTCTGTTCTCTTGCTGCCGCACCACCTGCCTCCTCACTGACGTCATCGTCTTCCAACAACTCGTCGGCAGTCACCTCAAGATCCCTGATTACCTCCATGATGTCGTCGTTGGTGGTCTCGGAGAAGCCTGCAGCTGTAACACTCTGTGCAGCTTCTCTTGCAAGGTCCAGTGCCACTGCAACAGACTGAACCTCACCAGTCACAGGTTGCCTCTGCCTCCTACCTGGGATACCTTGCAACACATGCCGCCACGCATAACGAATCGTTGCCACAGACAGCTGCCCCCATGCCTCCAAGAAATCAACAGCTTTCTTGACGTTGAATTTCTTCCGAAACTGTTTGATGCGAACTTCTTGCTCCGCCAACTCTTCTTGCTCCTCGTCCTCACTCTCGCTATCGGTGTCACTCAGGTTCCGCAACTCATCTATGGTGTTGGTCAAGTCATTAAGGAGCCTGGGGGTGCTGGTGGCAGAGTGGTACCGCTCTTGCCTTCGCAAGCGAGATGTCACGGGTTCGATTCCCGGGCCGGTGGAAGTTGTTTGGACATACTTCCTAGCCCCCATTAGTCCCTGTTCACCTAGCAGTAAAGTAGGTACCTGGTGTATATCGAAAGTTGCTAATTCGTATTCAGGGATAAGTTGTTGGAGCTTCCAATAACTTGATGACATAAACCATTGACTTTAAAGGCTTCTATGCCCTTGACTCTTCAGGCTTCTACGCCCTAAACTCATGAGACATAAAGGCAAGCATGATCTTAGCATGCTTCCCTGTTGGGCACTGTAAACGCTTCTGCGCTTCACCTTACACAAGGATGTAAGGGGGTGCCCAATAAATAATAATAAAAAAAAAATTAAGGAGCCGAAACTTCTTTGCGGAGAAAGCAGCCTTAATATTACAAATTAACTCTTGATTCATGGGATGGATTAATGACGTAGTGTTGGGGGAAGGAAGACCACTTTTACGTTGGGGTGACGATCTAACAGTAGGGGCGAGTGTCCTGGTGCGTTGTCAAGGAACAACAAAATGTTGAATGGAACATTCTGTTGCTCGCAGAATTTCTTCATGTCGGGAACGAAACAGTCGTCAAACCAGGAGAGGGACAGACCAGTGAACATCCACGCCTTATGTGCCGTTAGCCAGTGGACATTTAGCTTGGTCATGTCCATGTTCTTGTAGGCGTGCGGCTTGCGGGCTGTGTGGATCACCGACAACTTGAGCTTATAGGTACCGAAGGAATTGGTGGTAAACAGGACGGTGATGCGCTCCTTCTGCAATTTCTGGCCCCGACACTTGCTGGCAGACTGGACAACGAAGGTCGTGGAAGGTAATTTTTTCCAAAACAGACCAAATTCATCCATGTTGAACACCTGGTCGTCGGTGTACTGTCCTTCCTCCATAACTTCTCGTAAGAATGGAGGAAAATCCATGGCGGCAGCACGGTCAGCACTCGCTCCTTCACCAACAATGTTAATGTTGGTGATCTTGTTCCTTTTTTAAACCCTTGCAGCCACTCAGAGGAAGCAGTGAAGGGTTTGGGCTCTGCCATTCCTATCTTGCACGCCACTGATGAGTACAGTTCACAAGCGTAGTCCTGCACTGCCCGCGTGTCGACCTCCATGTTCCGTCATGCCTGACGAATTAAGTAGCTCACCAGTAAGTTCTCAGTCTTGAGCAGCACCCTATTTTGACAGTACTTCACCATTGAAGCACCTGCAGACTTTGTGATGCTCATGTGTTCTTTAATCTTGGCGGCATCCTTCTTGATCGTCCGGATCGTAGATTAGTTCACGCCATGCTGGCGCGCCAAATCAACTTGTCTCGTTCCTTTCTCTAAATCTTGCACGATCTTGTACTTAACTTCGTAACTTAGGGCACATCGTATCTTCTTGGGCTTGGGGCGGCTGGGTCCAGGTAAAATCAAGGTTTTTCTGGGGTGGTGGGGGTTCAGCGGATGCCATTGTTGAACAGATAAGCGAGCACAAGAGAGAAAAGTATACGCGGTGACTGAGAACAATGAGACTGACGTGACTGGGTCAATAGCTTCCCTCCTGTGCCAGGCCACGTTATGTAACATTAGACCAATCACAGCTAGCGGCGGAGGGAGGTAAGGATGCGTGGCCCAATCACAGTCCGATACGTCATATGATGTCAGCGATAACGCAACAGCGACATACTGCGCATCCATATCCACGCCGCTTCCCGCGTGTGGTCGAGAATGGACTGCTGGAATAAAATATGGCGTGGCACGTCTGGACCTCCAGCCGCTCTCCGCGCAAATGACCAAATTTACCGCGTAATTAAAGCATTTACATTCTGGCAAGGCACCGCGTAAATGACCAAACGCGTAAACAAAATATGCGTAAATACAGACTATACTGTACAGTGATCCCTCGGTTAACGAGGTTTTGGTTAACAATTTTCCTTCCATAAGACTCTTAACTTAGATTAACGAGCAATCCCTCGTTTAACGAGTTTCTTACAAGCGGACCTCAACATGTTTTCGCTTGCATTTGGCTGTCCACCAGCTGTAGTATTAGTCCGCCAATACAGTTATCGGTTCTAGGGCTTAAATTCCTTACTATTTTAGTAAATATCAAGAAGTTTATACTATTCAATAATTTTAAAAGTTTAATATTAAATTTTTTAGTCATTTTAACATTTATTGAACATAATTGAAGTACAGGAAACTAGTTTTATGCGCGCCAAACAGCCTGTCAACACACCAAACAGGCGTCAGTCTCTGTGTCTTTTCAGTGGAGGTAACATCTTGCTTGAGACTCTCTTCAACTAAATGCTTTTTTCTGTGTTTCCAAGCAAATTATTGGTCATTTTGAAATTTATTTTACATGTTGACAATATATAATGCAGTGCAATGCTGATTTAAAGAAAATAATCTTGAATTACACCAAGTGAACTAAAATTTTATGGGTGAAATGGCACCATGGGGTGACTTCTTTTCCACCCAAATGCTTTCTCTTCTCCCTTCTCCTCCACCCTCATTCTAATACCCATCATCATCCAGGAGCCTTCTACATACACACCTCAAAGTAAGTGTACTTTACTACCTTTTTTGTTGATTTTAGGCAATTTTCGGTGAGCTGGAACCAACTACCCAAAAACCCATTGGAACAATGGTTTCGGTTAACGAGTTTTTCGGTCAATGAGCAACCTTCTGGAACAAATTGTGCTCCTTAACCGAGGGACCACTGTATACAGCTCCTCCCCGACTTACAGCAGGGTTAGGGACCCAAATCCAGGTCATAAGTTGAAATGGTTATAAGTCGAAAATGCTTAAATAATACATAGAAAATATAAAATTGGCATCTCTTTTTCTTCTCAGCACCACAAAACTCTCACTTTTAAGCTTGCCAGCCATTTTAAAGTGATTACAAGCGAAAATTTTCTCTGTGTACTGACGGGACTCGAAAATACGTAATTTGACAAAATTTTGGTACGACTGAGGCAGGTCGTGAGTCGAGTAGGTCGTAAGTCAGGGTGGAGCTCTATATATTTTCTTCTCGGACTATTCCTTGATACTGGGTCATGCAACTTGCTAACTTAGCGTGTGGTTGTTGTGTTGGCGACACTTTCTACACCATAAACAAATTTACGCCTAGGTGGCCCTTGGGCCTCATTACACGAGGGGCAACCATGATGATATAAAGAAGGAAGAGAGTAGGTGAAAGAACTGCACCCTGTGGGACACCACTATTGGTAGAGAAAGAGTAATGTCCCCTGAGGTACTTAGCGACTGCTGTTAACATCTGAGTAACACCTGTGATTTCCGAGTCGTTCAAGAAAAGTTTGATTTTCCTCCCCAAAAATGAAAGTGTTTATTTTTGCCATTTTTTTATCCTTAAGTGAGTGTGATAAAAAATTTTTTATGTATAGTATTCCATTGTACAGGTACTCCTCGACTTACAACGTATTCGACTTACGACCACCTGGACATACGACTGCTGCAATCGTAAAATTTTTTTTTAACTTACGTATTTTCGAGTCCCAACTTCAGTGATTGTGCTGTGTACTGACAAAAATTTTGTTTGTAATTCCCTTTAAAATGGCTGGCAAGCGTAAAAGTGAGAGTTCTCGTGTTGGTCACACAATATATACAGTATATACAGCAACTCCCCGACTTACGACCTACTCGACTTACGACTACCTGCACTCACGACCTGCCTCAGTCATACCAAAATTTTGTCAAATTACGTATTTTCGAGTCCCAACGCCAGTACACAGAGAAAATTTTCTTTTGTAATTCACTTTAAAATGGCTGGCAAGCTTAAAAGTGAGAGTTTTGTGGTGCTGAGAAGAAAAAGAGACACCCATTTTAGATTTTCTATGTATTATTTAAGCATTTCCGACTTACGACCTGGATTTGGGTCCCTAACCCTGTCGTAAGTCGGGGAGGCTGGATTTGGGTCCCTAACCCTGTCGTAAGTCTGGGAGGAGCTGTATGTGTGTGTGTGTGCGTGCGTGCATGCGTGCGCAGTGATACCTTGGTTAACGAGCGCCTCGGTTAACGAATTACCTTCCATAAGGTTCTTCATTTCGGTTAACGAATTCCTTACGAATTTTTCCCAACATGTTTTCGCCTGCATTTGGCTGCCCACCGGCTGTAGTATTAGTCCACCAATACAGTAATCGGTTTTAGGACTTAAATTCCTTACCATTTTAGTAAATATCAAGAAGGTTGTACTATTCAATAATTTTAAAAGTTTTATATTAAATTTTTTAGTCATTTTAACAATTATTGAACATAATTGAAGTAGAGGAAACTAGTTTTTTGCGAGCCAAACAGCCACTCAACACACCAAGCTTGGCGTCAGTTTGTTTACAGGTTCAGAGGAAGGAACATCTTGTTTGAGACTCTTCAACATAGACACTTTTCTTCTGTGTTTCCAGTCAAATTATTGGTCATTTTGAAATATATTTTACATATTGATGATATATAGCGCAGTGCAGTGTTGATTTAAAGAAAATAATCTTGAATTACACCAAGTGAACTAAAATTTTATGGGTGAAATGGTAGCATGGGGTGACTTCTCATCCACCCCAATGCCTTCTCTTCTCCCTTCTCCTCCACTCCCATTCTAATTCCCATCATCATCATCGACCAGGAGCCTTCTACATGCACACCTCAAAGTAAGTGTACTTTACTGCATTTATTTTTTTGTTTGTATGTAATTTTCGGTGAGCTGGAACCAAAAACCCATTGAAACAAAGGTTTCAGTTAACGAATTTTTCGGTTAACGAGCAACCTTCTGGAACGAATTATGCTCGTTAACCGAGGGACCACTGTATGTGTGTGTGTGTGTATATATATATATATATATATATATATATATATATATATACACACCCAGACCCCGACTTATGACGGTGTTAGGGACCCAAATCCAGGTCGTAAGTCCGATATATAAAAAAAATTTTTTTTTTTTTTTTTTTTTTTTTTTTTTATAAAAATCTACAATGAAATACAGTACAGTAAAAGTAATGAATAATGATGAATGGATACAGTACAGTGAAAGTAATAAATAATAAGGAATGGATACAGTGTGACTGAGCACTTAACCTTTAATGTAGTCAGCTGAATGCACATGGGGCCCCATAATTTTCTAATTATACATGGAGACTACATTAACTGGAAACGTTTCGGTATAGAAAATGCGTGTCATTTAAAATTTTTTTTTTTTTTTTTATCTATACAATTCTCGCTAACGCTGCCACTTAACGCTGCTGTGATATACGCGGTGCCTTGCCAAAGCTGAACTTTCACTTAACGCGGCATTTTTCATCATATACGCGGTGAGTGTCCGGCTCGAGAGCTATTTTTAGATTCGCACCACCCCCCACCCGCCACCCTGCCTGACTGCCTGTTTTAGCTCATAAAATTCATACAAATTACCCAGCCAGAATATAATTTACATTGCTGGAATTCTTATAATTTGGTGATCATTTTGAATATAAACAACATATATTTTGCATTAAACATACAATTTTTAGATAAAAATATTTCTCTAGGTAACTATGTTATCTTTTGTCCAAAATATATGACATTTATATTCAAAATATTCCTGGTCTTACAAGGAATCCAGCAATGTCAATTATATTATCCTAACTTTAGTTTGAGGTATTATTTATTAAAATTTAGTGGTTATCCCACACATCTCCTTGGGACGGTTGGTGGGGGGTGGGGGGGAGGGAGGGACCGACCGACCGACCATCTGTTACCCCGTGAAGAATTATTTTTTTTTTTATTAACTGAAGATATTTGTTTTAGCTCATAAAATTCATACAAATTACCCGGTCAGAATATAATTTACATTGCTGGAATTCTTATAATTTGGTGATCATTTTGAATATAAACAACATATATTTTGCATTAAACATACAATTTTTAGATAAAAATTGTTCTCTAGGTAACTATGTTATCTTTTGTCCAAAATATATGACATTTATATTCAAAATATTCCTGGTCTTACAAGGAATCCAGCAATGTCAATTATATTATCCTAACTTTAATCTGAGGTATTATTTAATACTAAATGTTATAAACTCTGGAAGGGAGGATTGGTGGGGGGTGGGGGGAGGGTTGGGACTGACCACGCGGTTGGAAGAGGGGGGGAAGGCAAGGTGGGGTACTTTGATTGACAGATAGTGTCGAAGAATATTTTTTTTTTTTTATTAACTGAAGATATTTGTTTTAGCTCATAAAATTCATACAAATTATCCGGCCAGAATATAATTTACATTGCTGGAATTCTTACAATTTGCTGATCATTTTGAATATAAACATCATAGATTTTGCATTAGACATACAAATTTTTGATGTAAAGTTTATTCTGAGTAAATATGTTATCTTTTGTGAAAAATATATGACATTTATATTCAAAATATTCCTGGTCTTACAAGGAATCCAGCAATGTCAATTATATTATCCTAACTTTAGTTTGAGGAATTATTTATTACTATACCTGGTTTTCCCCCAAAAATTTCTCAGAGGGAAGAGCCAGTGAGTGTAGTGTGAGAAAAGGGGGAGGGAGTTGAGTCCATTATTTGAATGGACATTAACTTGGCGACTGTATTTCTCTATTTCTCTTAAGTATTAATTGTGTGCATGTACCATCATAAAATTAAGATAAATGTCAAAAAGGGAGTTTGGGGGTCGGGCTGTTCTATTGGAATTAACCTATATGCTGTTATTCACTTAACGGTTTCACTTAACGCTGACCCTCTGTCTAATTGACCGCGTAAGGGGGTACAACTGTATCTGAGGCGGGTCAGCCCACGCACGTGAAGTCCACGAGTGCAAGTCGGGGTCTAGGTGTATATATATATATATATATATATATATATATATATATATATATATTATATATATATATACAGTGGTCCTCATATTACCAGTTAATGTAACCTGGAGGGTATGGAAAGTGAGAAACGCGAAAGTGAATAACATAACATATGGGATTAATTGAAATGAGTCCGGCCGATCCCAAACTCCACTTTTGACCACACACAACTATGTTGTAGTAAAAATATTATCTTAACTTTATGATGGCATGCACACACAATTAATAATTAAGAGAAATATCAATATTAGATTTTTAACACTTACATAGCAGAAAAGATGGCTGGGCACACGGGGTGGGCGGTTGGTTCCGAGGCAGAGGGCAGACTATGTGGCCCTCACCTGTATCAATTTGTATCAATTGTATCACTATCCACCACAGAGGCTTGCAGGGCCTCTTTGTCAAACCCCCAAAGTTCATATAAGTCCATATCCTCACTATAATTATCACTATCACTGACTTGGGCCGATGTAGTGGTGGCGGTGAAGAACTCGTAATGTTTGATGACTGGGCAACCTTGTGCGCACTCATTTTCGCGCCTACACAACATGGCAGATGGCGGAGGTTTGATCCAAAAATGGCGCCAGCAAATATTCGCGGTAATGGGGTTCACCATGAATGTGAAAATGTTAGGTTCTGGCAAGGCACCGCGTTAACGGTGAAACGCCAATGCGGACCGCCGTAATATGAGGACCAACTGTATACACGCACAGGCATCCCCGCTTATGGAAGGGTTCTGCCCCTGAAAAATTAACCTGATAAGAAAATCCGAATCTAAAACCTATTTTCCCATTGGCTTTCATTATAAAACTGAGATGCGTTCCTAGGAATTTTTTCGCCCCCAAAAAAGTAATTCAAGCACTTTATTAATGAAAATGAACATTTATAAACACATACAATACAGTACATTAAATAATTTATGATATACCTTCTTAAAACACCAATTTAGTTAATATTGCATAATATTGCATTATACAGCTATGTGTATGTTTATTTGAGTGTGCCCGTCATAGGAGTCCGCTTTTCTCACTTCAAAGTCATTGAGTCGTCCGCTTTCTTAATCTTAAGAGTGCACCAGGGACTACTGTATTATTTTTTAGTGGTGACACAGAATTTTTATATTGCAACTGGGGTTGCAATTGTTGAGGCAACTTAGGTATGTCTGATTACAGTTGGAATATTCAAGATCCATTGTGAGTGATGTTTAAAGTCAACTGTCTTTATGGTTAAAACTTGTCAAGTCTGTCAGTCTGAATGGCATGTGAGGCCTTGTGTTTGTACAACCGCTAAATATATAAATATATAATGTTATGGTTATTATCAGAAACACATAAGGCATGACGAGGTTTATTACAAAGTGATGAAAAGGATACTGTATAGTGGGTAGTCCACAAAACATGTGCTAGCCATGTCTCTTTATTTGAGTGCCTCGTCATAGGAGTCCGCTTTCTCACTTCGTCGCCTGAGTCGTCCTTTCTTTAATCTTAAGAGTGCACCAGGGACTACTGTTTTATTTTTTAGTGGTGACACAGAATTTTATATTGCAACTGGGGTTGCAATTGTTGAGGCAACTTAGGTATGTCTGATTACAGTTGGAATATTCAAGATCCATTGTGAGTGATGTTTAAAGCTTCAACTGTCTTTATGGTTGGTAAAACTTGTCAAGTCTGTCAGTCTGAATGGCATGTGTGAGGCCCTGTGTTTGTTAAAATTTACCCCACTCGTGAAGGGCGGATTTACGGGCTGTAACGCTAAAATTATCGGTCATAATTTACAACTCGTGAAGAGCGAATTCGTAACCCGGCTTCCGTGAGGCCGGGATCCCTGTGTATATATATATATATATCTTGATAAAATCACACGGGAAAAGGGAAACAACGGAGCACCTTAGCTTTCGTCTTTATTCAAGACATCTTCAGAGGCAACTGGATTACATGGACAGAGAGAGGCTTAAATATACAAGGTGACCTTAAAAACATGAGGTCAGGTCATAATGATGTCATCCACTAATCCCCACACCAACACACGTAGAGGGGCCTAAGAGAAGGGGGTGACGTGACTAGTCAGGTCAGGTCAAAAAAATAAGGTGCCCACTAAATAACTATCATACATCTAGATCATAGGTTTTCAAAGCATTTTTAACCTTGGGCCACTGACAAATAAATTTATGTAACATATCAGACAGGACAGGACAGACAGGAAAAACACTGCCGCTCAGAATCAAACAACATAAGTAATAACATCAGAACAGCATCTGAAAGCAGTGCCCTGTTCGTTCATGTTAGGAATAATAATCATCCCATTGCTTGGGAAAAAAGCTTAGAAGTATTTAAATCATCTTGTGTCACAGAAGGACTTCTGGTTGAAGCTAGTTTGATTAAGGAATTAAAATCAATAAACCTTAGTGATGGTCAGTTCAAAACTGATAATATGTACTAATCAAATTAGTACATGTGCACTCCAGCTTTGCACTTAGGTCATTTATTTCTATTACGTTTCTTTTAGTATGGTGTGTGCATGTAAATGGATGAAATAAATGAAGAAATTTATGTAAATCTACCCAAAAACTTTTTTATAAATGTACTACAGTACTGTACACCAATGTACAACAATTTTTATCTCTTGAGCAAAATATATGACGTTTATATTCAAATTATTGGCTGTCTTGCAAGGATTCCAGCAATGCAAATTATAATCTAACTCTAGTCTGAGATATTTTATAAGATAAAACTGTAGCTCAAAACCCTGGCTGGGAGGGACGGACGGGAGCCAGCCACCCAGCTGAGGGTTGGGGGTGGGGGTTGAGGTGATAAGTTTGAGCCGAAGGTCTCTGTGTGTTTATTTAACAGTCCCACTAAGCTTCTCTCATTTTAAAATGCCAGTGATATGACCTTGGAGAATATAATTAACATTGCTGGGATTCTTGTAGATACTGATTTATTTGAATATAAACATGTTGTAATTCGCACTAGACATAACAATTTTAGTACCGTAATCAAATTAGTACATGTGCACCCAGCTTTGCACTAAGGTCATTTATTTTTACTTCTTTTCTTTAGTATGGTGTGTGCATGTAAATGGATGAAAATAATGAAGAAATTTATGTAAATCTTCCCAAAAATACAGTTGAAAAACTTTTATAAAATGTACTACAGTATTGTACTCTAATGAACTACATTTTATATCTTGAGCAAAATATATGATGTTTATATTTAAATTAATCTCTGTCTTGCAAGGATTTCAGCAATGCAAATTGTATTATTCTAACTTTAGTCTGAGATATTATATAAAAATAAACATAAAGAAATCACCAATCTTTGTCTGGGAACACAGGGAGGGAGGTAGCCAGTCGAAATGAGGTGAGGTGACAGAGTGTCTTTATTTATTTGAGATAAGATTTGACAGTTGGCGCTGAAGGCCTGGGTGTTTATTTATCATTACTTAAGAGTGACTAAGCTCCCTCATAATTTGCCACCCAAACCATCGTGAATATAACTTACATAGCTTGATTCTGGAAGATAGTAATTTATTTGAATACCTATATAAACCAGTTTTTTAATGTAGTCAGGTGAATGCACATGGGGCCCCCATAATTTTCTAATTATACATGGAGACTACATTAACTGGAAACGTTTCGGTATAGAAAATGCGTGTCATTTAAAAAAAAAAATTTTTTTTTTTTTTATCTATATCTGAGGCGGTCGCAGTCCTACGTCGAAGTCCAATGTAGTCAAGTCGGGTCTAGGTGTGTGTTGAGTGTATATATATATATATATATATATATATATATATATATATATATATATATATATATATATATATATATATATATATATATATATATATATATATATATATATATATATATATATATATATATATATATATATATATACACAATAGCACCCATTTAACGCCAGTCAATAGAACCCAGAGGGTCCCGTTAGTGAACTGCTATGAACAACAGAACATATGGGATTAATTCCAATAGAAACCGCCCGACAAAGAAATCACCAATCTTTTGTCTGGGAACACAAGGAGGGAAGTAGCCAGCTGATAGTGGGAAGGGGGCAGGGGGGAAGAGGGAGGGAGGGGGGGGGCAGGAGGAGAGGTGACAGAGTGTCTTTATTTATTTGAGATAAGATTAGCAGGTTGGAACTGAAGGCCTGGGTGTATATTTACCATTACTTAAGAGTGACTAAGCTCTTCTCATAATTTGCCACCCAAACGACCTGGGTGAATATAACTTACATTGCTGGGATTCTTGTAAGATAGTAGTTTATTTGAATACCTGTATAAACAAGCTATATTTGCAATTCAATTTCAATTTCAATTGTTTATTCCTTGATAGAGGAAGCGGGATCCTAGTGCTGTCACTTGGTACCCCTGTACCATAACACCAGAAGCAACTGGCCAGTGTCACAAGTATATACAGTATAGTACAGTCATCCCTTGGTTATCGCGCCTAATTGGGACCCTTCCGATAACGAAAGTACAGAACCTATGGGATTTATTCTAATTGGTTCCAGTCACCGAAGACCCAACCCCAAGTTTCCCATTTTACGACCATTTAGACCCACTAAATATATATATAATGTTATGGTAAATATCATAAACACACATAGGCATGGCTAGGTTTATTACAAATAATGAAAAGGGTACGCTTAAAACTGTAGTCCACAGAACATGTAGTTATGTTTTTTTAATTTGGTCCCCCATCATACAAGGATTCCAGTAACGCAGGGCAGATGGAGAGGGAGGGAGGGAGCGACCGAGGGGGCGTGGGGGGAGGGGAGCGGTTTGACAGTTGGCACAGGCCCAGGTTTAACGTGTGTATGTTTATCAGTTCTTAAGTGACTAAGCTTCTCTCCTATAAAAAGCCAGTGAAATGACCTGGGTGAATATAATTTACATTGCTGGGATTCCTGTATGATGTTGATTTATTTAAATATAAACAACCTATAATTCGCACTAGACATAACAATTTTAGTACTGTAATCAAATTAGTACATGTGCACTCCAGCTTTTCACTAAAGTCATTTACAGTATTTCTTTTACATTTCTTTTAGTATGGTGTGTGCATGTAAATGGATGAAAATAAATGAAGAAATTTATGTAATCTACCCAAAAATATAGTTGAAAATCTTTATATTATAAAATGTACTACAGTATCTAATATACTATAGCGCTATCCGAATGTATGTCTGTCTGTCTGTGCAGCCGTAATGGTACAATCGTTTTTCATCAAACTTGGTGGAAAAATCGCAAAAAACTCGTAGAGTAGAACAAACCTGGTTCCATGTCGAGGGTTTCTTTAGGAAGCCATTAATAAACCATTATATTTACGATGGAAAACGCACTCTAATTAACCATGTAAGTCTACGGACTTACCACACCCTCATTCGCTGTACGCTGTCAGCCGGATACAATACAATACAATACCATACCATACAATACAATACACAACAAACTATAAATATTTGTAAGAATAAAACATAATTATATGGAGATGTAAGACTCGCAACTTGATAAGATATCCGTAAGACATTAGCTATTGGAAATGTGATTAAATGTTTTGTTATTAATCCAGTGTGAAATGTATCGGTATTGGTGGTACAATCCTAATAGTCTCTAATCCTGTTGATTAGGTGAGGTTAATCTGGGTTTATTTAGATTAAAGATAAGGTGTGGGGTTTATTCTACCTGTGTTAGTCTCAGGTACGACCCTTATTGTAACAATCACGACCATGATTATAACAACCA
>NW_024741123.1:0-2390 GCF_018991925.1 Homarus americanus
TGTAGTAATGTATTCATCTATAAGACAGGTGTAGTAATGTATTCACTTCATAAGACAGGTGTAGTAATGTATTCACTTCATAAGACAGGTGTAGTAATGTATTCACCTATAAGACAGGTGTAGTAATGTATTCATTTATAAGACAGGTGTAGTAATGTATTCACTTAAGACAGGTGTAGTAATGTATTCACTATAAGACAGGTGTAGTAATGTATTCACTTCATAAGACAGGTGTAGTAATGTATTCACTTATAAGACAGGTGTAGTAATGTATTCACTTCATAATACAGGTGTAGTAATGTATTCACTTCATAAGACAGGTGTAGTAATGTATTCACTCTATAAGACAGGTGTAGTAATGTTCTACTCATAAGACAGGTGTAGTAATGTATTCACTCCATAAGACAGGTGTAGTAATGTATTCACTTCATAAGACAGGTGTAGTAATGTATTCACTCCATAAGACAGGTGTAGTAATGTATCTACTCATAAGACAGGTGTAGTAATGTATTCACCCATAAGACAGGTGTAGTAATGTATTCACTCTATAAGACAGGTGTAGTAATGTATTCACTCCACAAGACAGGTGTAGTAATGTATTCACTCCATAGACAGGTGTAGTAATGTATTCACTCCATACAGGTGTAGTAATGTATTCACTCCACAAGACAGGTGTAGTAATGTATTCACTTCATAAGACAGGTGTAGTAATGTATTCACTATAAGACAGGTGTAGTAATGTATTCACCCACAAGACAGGTGTAGTAATGTATTCACTCCATAAGACAGGTGTAGTAATGTATTCACTTTATAAGACAGGTGTAGTAATGTATTCACTATAAGACAGGTGTAGTAATGTATTCACTATAAGACAGGTGTAGTAATGTATTCACTCTATAAGACAGGTGTAGTAATGTATTCACTCCATAAGCAGGTGTAGTAATGTATTCACTTCATAAGACAGGTGTAGTAATGTATTCACTCCATAAGACAGGTGTAGTAATGTATTCACCATAAGACAGGTGTAGTAATGTATTCACTCCATAAGACAGGTGTAGTAATGTATTCACTTCATAAGACAGGTGTAGTAATGTATTCACTTCATAAGACAGGTGTAGTAATGTATTCACTCCATAAGACAGGTGTAGTAATGTATTCACTTCATAATACAGGTGTAGTAATGTATTCACTTCATAAGACAGGTGTAGTAATGTATTCACTTCATAAGACAGGTGTAGTAATGTATTCACTTCATAAGACAGGTGTAGTAATGTATTCACTTCATAAGACAGGTGTAGTAATGTATTCACTCCACAAGACAGGTGTAGTAATGTATTCACTCCATAAGACAGGTGTAGTAATGTATTCACTTCATAAGACAGGTGTAGTAATGTATTCACTTCATAAGACAGGTGTAGTAATGTATTCACTTCATAAGACAGGTGTAGTAATGTATTCACTCCATAAGACAGGTGTAGTAATGTATTCACTCCATAAGACAGGTGTAGTAATGTATTCACCACCACCACCACCACCAACAACAACAACAACAACACTACCACCATCAACATAACACAACCACCAGTAGCACCACCAACACCACCACCACCAACAACAACACCACCATCACCACCATCAACAACACCACCAAACAAAAAAAGAAGACTATTATCTGTCACAGGTATATTAGTGGTTAATTAGTATACATAAATAGACCTTAAACCTTAGCTGTCCAAACAAATTAACACAAAACAACAACGACAACAACTGTATAATAAACCAAATTAAGTTCACTCTCAAAAATCTACCAGGTGTAAGAATTAACATTAAGTGGAGGGTGTTGAAGCCCTTAAGTGTTCATATTTAACCCCAAAACACCACCAGGAACAAAAGAAGCCCCAGGAACAAAAGAAGCCCCAGGAACAAAAGAAGCCCCAGGAACAAAAGAAGCCTCAGGAACAAAAGAAGCCCCAGGAACAAAAGAAGCCCCAGGAACAAAAGAAGCCCCAGGAACAAAAGAAGCCCCAGGAACAAAAGAAGCCACTGAATCTGTCTAAATGAAGACTTGATCTCCACAGTATTAGTTTTATTTAACAGTCAAGGACGAATACCTTATCGTCCCCGCCCCGTCCGGCCCTCAAGCGATTTAGTCCCCAGTGGGTGAAACAAGTGACTGGGGCTTCAGTTTACAGTAGGTGAAGCAGAGGTGAGACACAGGTGGCCAAAACAGAAACGTCTAGGTGGCTGTGTACTGACATTTTGAACAAAATCTATTTTTTGGCCGAAAATGACAAAAATTGTAAGTCTTATGCCTTAAAGGATTTTTGGCCAAAAATACTTTTTCTCTTTGAACTAAAATTTAATGTGCCTAACTATTTAAGTACATCCAG
>NW_024741124.1:0-13278 GCF_018991925.1 Homarus americanus
TTATTTATTTATCTCGTTGGTGTATTTCATTTATTTGCTATTCTCTTAGGTATTTCACATTTGCATTAATTAATCTTCAAATCATTGGTTGCTATTTTAATCATACTAGTTTAGTGTTCACCTCAGCAGTCAACTGGCTTATGTCTAAACAATGTCTACCACTGTTTTAGCCAGACTTAGTTATGAGACTTGTAATTCAGTATCCATTACGTACCGTTTATCAGTGTAATTTGTGGTAATGGACTGCCCAATGTAATTATATATATTGTCTAACTGAAAAAAATGCGGTGTAACCAAGATTAAGTTTTATAGAGTTTGTATTTAAGGATTATTCTCCTATACTTCTCTTAGATTCTGAATATATTTTTGTTTTATTATTTCAGTGTATTGTAATGTGTAGTTAGTTACACTATAGATATATAATAATTGCTTTAAGTTTGGTTGGGAGTGTGGAAGGTGTTGTGGTGTGTGATGTACAGGTGTGTACAGGTGGTGGTTACACCTGACTTAGAGGCAGGTGTGTATAGGTGCCAGATACACCTATGGTTACAACACAGGTGTATCCGGCAGCAGTAGTAACAAGGGCTGAATGGGTAAATATGTCATGTCCCCATTCAATATGTAAACAACTCGACCTGAAATGTTGTTTATTGGACATTTTTCTCATTAGGGAGTCGAACCCTTGTTTTGAGTTGGTGTTCAACTACCGTGGCTGACGGCCATCACCTGTGATTCAACTGGTAGAATTAAGTGTAATAATAATAATAATAATAATAATAATAATAATAATAATAATAATAATAAACGGTTTATTGAAAGAGCTTGGCAGCCAGAAGGCTGAAAATATACAGTTACATATTTGGGGAATGGGTTTCGAATTACAAATAATATACAAGTAACATAAGTGATACAAATAAGATATATAATAACTAGATGAGGAAAAGCTCAAACTACAGTGCATTTCAACATAGTGACAGTGCAAGAAGTAGTATTTACTGGGAGTGAATACACTGGTTTATTACAAGTTATTGATAATTTTACAATGGTTGGGACTGGGCTGTTCTTATAGAGATCAGTTCGTGCACTTATGGGCTGGATGCGGTTGTGGTGTCAAACAGCAATTCTCGGGCTAGGGATCTCAGGTGGTAGTAGGAGCCGGTGTCGAGGATGGTGTAGAAGCTTCTTAGCAAATTTGCAGATGTGGTCGTGGTGATGGTCAGTGAGAGTCGAAAGGGTCAGTGTGTTGAGCGCTTCTTGATATGGGGAGTAGGAAGGGGAGAGAATAATCTTGCATGCCCTCTTTTGCACTTTTACTAGGTGGGCATCTTATCAAATGAACCCCTGTCCTAATGGGCCCTAGTCCTAATGGGCCCCAGTCCTATTGGGTCCCAGTTTTAATGGGCCCCAATTCTAATTGGTCACATTTCCAATGGTTCTCAGTCCTAATGAGCCTCAGTCCAAAGATACCACAGGCCTAATGGTTCCAGTCTTAATAGACCTCAGTCTTAATGAGTCCCAATCCTGACGGCTCTCAATACTAATGGGCCTCAGTCCTAATAGTTTAAGGTTGGGACCCATTAAGACTGGCTTCTATTTACCTTACAGGCACTGTGTTCTACCGTGTCATCCCGTGTGTGTGTGATTTCCCGTGTCAGGTGGTATAATACGCAGGTGAGTGGCTGCCAGGTAGGGTGGGTGAGGGTGGGCACCTTGATGCAGGGGAAGGTGAGTTCCTGATGCTGATTCACACCAGTGTCATGATGAGGTAATCTTATCACCTTATTAGTGTACGATGAGTGGGTGGGCGTGGTGTGGAGGGGTGGGGCGCGTAAGGGGTAGGCAGCAAGGGGCGTGGTGTATGGTGGGGGGAGGGTAAGGGGCGTGTAGGGGTAGCTAAGTGGGCGTGTTGAGTTGGGCAAGAGGGAGGCGTGGCGGGTGTAGGGGCGTGTATAGGAGGCGGGAAGTGGTGATGGCGCGCGCCACTAATCACTCTGACCTTACTGAACACAACCCATTATACAGCATAATTAGTGTTGCTTCCATCAGCCTCACACAGTCAAACACACTATTTACATTTTCTCTTCACATATATTTTATTTTATTCGTTTCAAGTGGGACTCGAATTTCAGCCTTGGAGTCGAAGAGGAATTTTTTAGGAGAAGTTGAAAAGAAATCGTGTTTAGTTGAAGACGAATGTGTTCTTATATAAAAGTGAAGGAATTAACCAGACGTGTTTGATTGTTTGGGAGTCTCTATCTCTCACACTCGAGTCCAAGATGTCCCCCTTGAGGACGGTGTTCGTGTAGCGTCGTCAAACTCGCTCTTGGCTTTTATTCAGCAGGAAGAGCTACACCCGCCACCTGGTGTTGGCCGTGTCTGGTGACCATCATATTAACAAGGCCGCTCTCTCGTGCCTTGTCCACACGCCACCCCCACCTCCATATTGTACCGTTTTGTCCTTTATTAACGGTGGTGTTACTACAGGCAGCGTGGTGTGGGGGGAGGGCCGCTGCTTCACATTGTTCAGTCTTTGACGTGTAACACAAAACGTGAGATGTTGTGGTCCTTCACTGCCTCACAACACACACACATCTCCTAGTTAC
This sequence comes from Homarus americanus, assembly GCF_018991925.1. NCBI lineage: Eukaryota > Metazoa > Arthropoda > Malacostraca > Decapoda > Nephropidae > Homarus > Homarus americanus. The sequence goes on from NW_024741124.1 coordinate 2,604, forward strand.
CACATGCTGTTGTTATTAAAGCTCCACCAATGAGTACGCGTCGCTGTCTCGTCCTTTGCTCCGCCGGCCATTACAGTGTGTAGCTGTAGGACTCGACGCCGTGTTTGTTTCATGTAGCGACACTAAACTCCCGGAAATTTGTAGGTGTTAAGCTGGAGCGTTTGAGCTGTTGTTGTCGTCACCTTGTTGATGTTTTGTAGGTCCGTGTTGGCTGAGGATTGTTGTTAGTGTTTCTTAAGGCATTAATAAACTAGTCATGAGGTTCTATAGGAATTATATCCTGCGGTTTTTTTTTGTTCTTGTTCTTCTTATTGTTGTTGTTGTTCTTCAGTTGCATAATTCGAGTTGTGATTATCAGTAGAAGTTTGACGGGCTGGATTCTCTTATTGTTTCTTTAATTCATAAACAAGAACCGTAAACACAAGAGCAAAACAAAGACATAACAAATGAACAAAAACAAATATATTGAAGGTTTAAATTTCTGGGATAGATTTAAATAGATCTTGGGTTTATTTTCTCGTTCTTGGAGGTCAGGCCAGGTCAGGTCAGGTCAGGTCATGTCATGTTAGGTGTACCGAATACGCTAGCAGAGGTGGTCAGATGCCTTGGGAATATTGCAGAGTAATTGATGTCAGGTCAGGTGGCCTCGATACCTGCTTCAAGGTGTAATAGAGGTGAAAAATAATGGGTTTCTTGATTGGATCTGATTAAGTCAGGTCAGGTAAAGTCAGATACAGAGGCTGGGTGTATGACTGTGGGTTGGTGGGTGAATGACTGTGGGTTGATGGGTGTATGACTGTGGGTTGGTGGGTGTATGACTGTGGGTTGGTGGGTGTATGACTGTGGGTTGATGGGTGTATGACTGTGGGTTGGTGGCTGTATGACTGTGGGTTGGTGGGTGTATGACTGTGGGTTGGTGGGTGTATGACTGTAGGTTGATGGGTGTATGACTGGGTTTGTGGGTGTATGACTGTGTGTTGGTGGGTGTATGACTGTGGGTTGATGGGTGTATGACTGTAGGTTGATGGGTGTATGACTGTGGGTTGGTGGGTGTATGACAGTGGTGACAAGGATTATTTGAGCTTGACAAAATTTAGATAGATAGCAGCATGGTTTAGTCGTGTTCAGTTTAGTTTAAATTGTGTTTAGGTTAGATTGAGTCATGTCAGGTACAGAGTTTGGCCAGTCAGGTCGGGTTAGGGTACAGAGGCTGGGCTTTGTGGCTTTCAGCAAGCAAGGTAGACTTCCAGGGTAGGCCAGGCACAGAGGCTGGCCAGGGTGGGGACAGGTAGGAGGCTGGCCAGGGTAGGGAGGCTGGGCTAGTGTAGGATCAGGTGGGGAGGCTGGCCAGGTGTAGGTCAGGTACAGAGGCTGGCTGGGAGGCTGGCCAGGTAGGGAGGCTGGAGGTAGGGAGGCTGGCCAGGTAGGAGGTTGGCTAAAGGGATCAGGGGAGGCCAGTGTAGGGACAGAGGCTGGCCAGGTGGGGAGGCTGGCCAGGGTAGGGACAGGTAGGGAGGCTGGCCAGGGTAGGATCAGGTAGGGAGGCTGGCCAGGGTAGGGGCAGGCACAGAGGCTGGCCAGGGTAGGATCAGGTAGGGAGGCTGGCCAGGGTAGGATCAGGTAGGGAGGCTGGCCAGGGTAGGGAGGCTGGCCAGGGTAGGAGGCTGGCCAGGCAGGGAGGCATGGGCTCAGGGTAGGGAGGCTGGCTAGGGTAGGGGAGGCTGGCTGTAGTAGGAGCTGGCCAGGTAGGAGGCTGGCCAGGTAGGAGTGCTGGCCAGGTAGGAGGCTGGCCAGATAGGGAGGCTGGCCAGGGTAGGATCAGGTAGGGAGGCTGGCAGGGGTCAGGCACAGAGGCTGGCCAGGGTAGGATCAGGTAGGGAGGTTGGCCAGTGTAGGATCAGGTAGGGAGGCTGGCCAGGGTAGGGGCCGGCAGGGAGAGCCCTGGGGTGGCGGTAATGAGGGGAGGGGAGCCGGGGTCATATTGATCGTGAGGGCGAGGCAAGGCGCACCGCCATCGCTGTCCCACGCCACCCTCCCCCTGCCCACCACGCCCCCTCCTGGCCGCTCCCGACACCACGCCCCCTTCTGCCTACTACCACGCCACGCCTCCTCCTCTGTCTACTACTACAACGCCACGCCCCCTTCTGCCTACTACCACGCCACGCCTCCTCCCGCCTACTACCACGCCACGCCTCCTCCTGCCTACTACAACACCACGCTTCCTTCTGCCTACTACCACGCCACGCCTCCTCCTGCCTACTACAACACCACGCCTCCTCCTGCCTACTACCACGCCACGCCTCCTCCTGCCTACTACCACACCACCCCTCTTCCTGCCTACTACAACACCACGCCCCCTTCTGCCTACTACAACACCACGCCTCCTCCTGCCTACTACCACGCCACGCCTCCTTCTGCCTACTAACACGCCACGCCTCCTCCTGCCTACTACAACACCACGCCTCCTCCTGCCTACTACAACACCACGCCTCCTCACCTACTACAAGCAACACCACGCCTCCTGCTCACAACACGCCACGCCTCCTCCTGCCTACCAACGCCACGCAACCTCCTGCCTACTACAACACCACACGCCCCTTCTGCTCACAAAACCACGCTTCCTCCTGCCTACTACCTCCTGCCTACTACCACGCCACGCCTCCTCCTGCCTACTAACACGCCACACCTCCTCCTGCCTACTACAACACCACGCCTCCTTCTGCCTACTAACACGCCACGCCTCCTCCTGCCTACTACAACACCACGCCTCCTCCTGCCTACTACAACACCACGCCTCCTCCTGCCTACTACAACACCACGCCTCCTCCTGCCTACTACAACATCACGCCTCCTCCTGCCTACTACAACACCACGCCTCCTCCTGCCTACTACAACACCACGCCTACAGAAGGATGGCGGTCAAAATGGCGTCGAAACTACACCGAGACTTTTTTTTAATGACTTGGATGTGTGTTTTATTTATTTATTTTTCCTCCTAAGTTACGAGGGAAAAAAATTGATGGACGATTGTTTGAGGATTTTGGTGTTTTATGGTGGAATTTTTTTTTTGTCCATCAGTTGGTGGATATATAATTCAACCGGTCGAGTCATTACTTAAGACACGGTGCATCGTAACTCACCTTCACCTGTCCCCACGGTAGCCACTCATCACCCTCCGCCCGCTACACCTGAACGGCCAGCCATCCACTTACTGCCAATGTTCTCAAAGATTTGTACTCCGAAAAAATTTCCTCTCGATCGTCTGTTTATGGTAAGAACGACGGTGCCATCTTACTGTGAGAGTGCCACCTGTTGTCTTACGATCGCTGAGGTGAGGCACTGTAATGCTGCCTCAAGCTTCCAGTTGGAAATTTATCTTACGAGAGTTACTGAATCCAGCTCCATTGGCTTAAAATAACTTAAGATAGAATGAGTTTGTGGTTAGTGTAGTGTGTGTAAAGTTCCATTAGGTTGACCTCACTGATCTCCCGGGCCGTATTGGCAGTCTAATCTGAATTCAGGGTTCGACCCCCACTAGTAGAGGGTCCAGGTGGGATATTTCAGGATGAGTTGTTGACATGTAGGATGGGGGGGCCGCCATCTTGTTTACCTTTTGCTGGGAGATTCTGACGGCCGGTGTCACGACATGGCCGCCTAAGCCTACCAACACTGTGTTACGTGGCCCTGGGTGTGTTGAGTATATGTGGAGGGTGTTTAGCAGAGGTGTTGATGTGTACTCCACCAATGTGTGTTATACCTGTTTCAACTACACTGCTTAGAAATACACCCCCTACACCTGTCACACCCCCTACATCTGCCACTCCCCCTATACCTGCCACTCCCCCTACACCTGTCACACCCCCTACACCTGTCACTCCACTTACACCTGTCACTCCACTTACACCTGTCACTCCCCCTATACCTGTCACTCCCCCTATACCTGTCACTCCCCTTATTCCTGTCACTCCCCCTATACCTGTCACTCCCCCTACACCTGTTACTCCCCCTACACCTGTCACTCTCCCTACACCTGTCACTCCCCCTACACCTGTCACTCCACTTACACCTGTCCCACTTCCCCCCTGCCTGTCCCTCCCCTACACCTGTCCTCCCCTACACCCTGCTCACTCCCCCCTTCTGTCACTCCTTACACCTGTCCTCCACCTACACCTGTCAGTAGGGTGACAATAGTGCATAGGGGTGAATTTCTAAAATTGATTAAATGGAATGGCCATTGGTCCAATACTGCGTACCCATGAAAAAAGAACACAGGCGAAATCCTGGGTCATTTGGACAATATTTAGAGGTAGCTCAAGTCAATTGAAGTTTTATCCTTTTGGCAAAAAATACGAATATTCATAATATGCCGGTTTATTTTAAAATTTACATATTGAGCAAGTTTATGTGTACACTGTACATATAAATGATTAATTCCATTTTAAAATGAAACTGCAGTGAACACGCTTACATCAATGGGTGGGAGAGGTGTGGACAACCCATTCATTGTTTTCGCTTTTTGCTTGTAAGGTCCTGTTTTGATGTCCCTGGTTGTGACCGCCTCTGCTCTTCAACAACCTGCAGCAGATGTTGACGCTGGTCTTCACTCTTCGTGATCTTGCTGTTGAATACCTGTATCAAGGCAATCCCTCTCTCTGCAGTGTCGTTGATGACTCTGAGACCACCCACAACTGCGACGCCAGTTTTGAAGTCTTCATCATCAGACCATGTGTCAGGTTCCTTGGACAAAAAAGAAGTCTTCATTTTGAGACTTTCAAATAGAAAGTTTGATCCTCTAGAAGCAAAGTCTGAGAGCTGCTTTGTGGGAAGGGAAGATGTGGCAGGAAGAGCAGCACGTTTTGGTGAATCCTCGGTCGCCTTCCTCTCAACGATTGCCCGAACTATGTTTGTCTTCATTGTTGCATTAACTTGTGGATCGAAGAGTGCAAGACCCACCAAGCCTTCACTGAGGTACCACAGGTGACGACCGAAGACTGTGAGACATGTTCTTGATATTTTGACGTCGTGGTACTCTGACAGGTCTTGGAGGAGCCGCAAATCATTAGCAGGAGCGGAGGATGGAACGGAGGCCGTGAACCATGCACTGACATACACCTCTAGCACAAAGAATGTGAATCGTTTCAAGCCTAATGTCTCACGAGCAGTTAGTTTAAACTGATTAGCAAAAATCAGGATCTTCATGACATAAATGAGCTTAGCCATCCACCGTGCTCGGCACTGACGATCCGGAGAGCAGAGCGGTGACTGATCCCAGTGCTGTCCAATGTACTTGACAATTCAGGGGTGATAACTTTGAGAGTAGCACGTTTACGATTGGAAGAAGATAACACTGGTGATATCGCTAGGGAACTTGTAGATGATGACGAGCTTGATTGTGATTCTGTTTCAGACGAAGAACCCAACTCATCATATTCAAGAGCAGAACTGGCTTGATTCTGTTGTAGAGATTGCTTACTCTTGCTTTCTTCCCGACGCTTGATGGAACAAGCAATCTTTTTGTCTACTCCTGCCATTACACCTCTTCTCCCTTTTTCTCATTGCGCTGCCAGGAATGCTCGGTCTTCTTTGATGGTCAAGAGCTGCATTGCCTTGGGGTGGGCAACATCGAAGAGGTCCTCTAACTCATCACAAAAAGTTTCCTCTTTCTTACGTTGTGTGTCTGTAGTGCGAGTGCAGTTTTTCTTAAGTCCCTTCCACATTAAAAAAGATCCACTACCTTTCGTCCAATACTCTTCTCAGTTATGGTAGGAATCCGTGCTTTATTCCAGAAACTAATAACCGATGCTGCAACTTCACTCGCAGAATCATTCACTGTTTTCTTATGTTCATTGTGACCGTGGAAAAACAGACGTAGAACATCTCCTCTTGAAGGAAGTTGTGCACCCGTGATTTCGGTTATGTGTTGACCAATAAGCCAAACTTCAGTTTTTGAACGTGTACTCTCCATTGAACCTGAAACAAACAAAAACATTTATGTAACTTATGTTGTTACTGTTATGCAAACAACAGCACCCATAAAGCATACGGCATGCAAGATCACTTGTATAAAGTTTTTAAAGTGTTATATACCTAAATTGATGCATTGATTTTAGACAAAGACAATGGTACTAACTGTAATACTGCAACAAGAGCGACGCACACACACCCACCGTCACGTCTCACACACAACTGATGCTACTGTACCAGTCAGACACTGGCACACAACCTCTTCCCCCTACCCAGACTGACACCCGCCTCTCCCTCCCCTCTGCATTGCCAATAGCTGCACCAGCCAAAATACTCATTACTCATTTTTAGAAAAAAATGTTAGGAACAACTTTAGTTTGAATTTGCATTCTACATATACCTGCAAAGTTTCATAGTAATCGGTTCATAAATAAAGAAATTAGAAAAAATCAATAATAATTTCAGTAGTGTTAACTTCAAATGGCTTGAGCCACCTCTAAATATTGTCCAAATGACCCAGGATTTCGCCTGTGTTCTTTTTTCATGGGTACGCAGTATTGGACAAATGGCCATCTAAAAATAAAAACTTTCACTTTTTATTGTCACCCTACCTGTCACTCTCCCTACACCTGTCACTCCCCCTACACCTGTCACTCCCCCTACACCTGTCACTCCCCTTACACCTGTCACTGATTTCACTCCTTGGAACTACCCCGCCTGTCTCACCTGTATACTCGCTGCAGTGTCACCTGTTAAATGACGCTAATTACAGGTGATCTACTCAACACCAACACATACTGTCATAAACAAACTCTAACGTGATATAGTTCAGGTTAACATGTATACAATACTAATAAATTGATATATAGGAAGCTATAGTGTAAATATATCCCATATTAATAAATCCTATAATTCATAATGTTAATGAAAATATTGTGTTATCTATAGTTATCTTCTGTATTGACACTTATCTCGTTATCACCTGCTAGTTTTTTCGTTATCAGTTATTAATCTTTTGTTTATATGCCTTGTTTATCTTATTGTGGTTTGTTTATTCCCGTGTTTGTGTTTAGTCTCTGCCGCTTGGGTTTTCTTTGTATTTTTGTCGTTATCGTATTTTTTCTTTCGTTATTTGTTGTTATTCTTCTCTCTCTCTCTCTCTCTCTCTCTCTCTCTCTCTCTCTCTCTCTCTCTGTCTCTGTCTCTCTGTCTCTCTCTCTCTCTCTCTCTCTCTCTACTTTGTCTTCCTCTCATCATTTTTCTTCGTTATTTTTCGGTCCTGTGTTTCCTCTTTCGTTATTCTCCTTCTCTCTCACCTCCTCCTCCTCCTACATTTCTCAGTCTTATTATTAACCTCCTCCTTCTATTGTAAACTATCTCTAAGGCTACTGTTATCATCGTCCTGTAAACTATCTCTAAGACTACTGTTATCATCGTCCTGTAAACTATCTCTAAGGCTACTGTTATCATCGTCCTGTAAACTATCTCTAAGGCTACTGTTATCATCGTCCTGTAAACTATCTCTAAGGCTACTGTTATCATCGTCCTGTAAACTATCTCTAAGGCTACTGTTATCATCGTCCTGTAAACTATCTCTAAGGCTACTGTCATCATCGTCCTGTAAACTATCTATAAGGCTACTGTTATCATCGTCCTGTAAACTATCTCTAAGGCTACTGTTATCATTGTCCTGTAAACTATCTCTAAGGCTACTGTTATCATCGTCCTGTAAACTATCTCTAAGGCTACTGTTATCATCGTCCTGTAAACTATCTCTAAGGCTACTGTTATCATCGTCCTGTAAACTATCTCTAAGGCTACTGTTATCATCGTCCTGTAAACTATCTCTAAGGCTACTGTTATCATCGTCCTGTAAACTATCTCTAAGGCTACTGTTATCATCGTCCTGTAAACTATCTCTAAGGCTACTGTTATCATCGGCCTGTAAACTATCTCTAAGGCTACTGTTATCATCGTCCTGTAAACTATCTCTAAGGCTACTGTTATCATCGTCCTGTAAACTATCTCTAAGGCTACTGTTATCATCGTCCTGTAAACTATCTATAAGGCTACTGTTATAATCGTCCTGTAAACTATCTCTCTAAGGCTACTGTTATCATCGTCCTGTAAACTATCTCCAAGGCTACTGTTATCATCGGCCTGTAAAACTATCTCTAAGGCTACTGTTATCATCGTCCTGTAAACTATCTCTAGGGCTACTGTTCTCATCGTCCTGTAAACTATCTCTAAGGCTACTGTTATCATCGTCCTGTAAACTATCTCTAAGGCTACTGTTATCATCGGCCTGTAAACTATCTCTAAGGCTACTGTTATCATCGTCCTGTAAACTATCTCTAAGGCTACTGTTATCATCGTCTTGTAAACTATCTCTAAGGCTACTGTTATCATCGTCCTGTAAACTATCTATAAGGCTACTGTTATAATCACCCTAAAACGGCTCACAACGGCGGTACAGTCATGGAAATTTTTCATATATCATACAGCGATTAATTATGTATCGCTAAAGACTCGTAAAATAGTCGTATATAAAAAAATATATAATTTGCTATATATTACTAAACGAATATATATTAATTCTCATCGATACCAGAACTTAAGATGTTGAAGAAGAGTTAATTGATATTGACATTTAATTAATTTATGGTAACCAGCTCTTAATTAGCGTGTATCTGAATGCCTTTCTTAGACAACCCTTGAAAGACCTGTTCATTATAGCAAGAAAATATACTATTATTATTTCTTTTAAGTCATCAAAGGTTAGTGTAATTAATAGAAGGAATTTGTTTGGACTGTCTTTAATCCACTTATAATACTTGAGTTAATTATTTTATGGGTATTTATAATATTAGACCAGTTTATTTTTATTATTATTGTACAGTTAAATTACATAGTTCAGTTAAGAATATTTGGAATTAATTAGGAAATCCACTTAATACAGTTATGTTTTAAGTGGTACAATTCATTATTCAAGTGAGATTCTTGATTTACCACTTACGGGACAAAAAAAATTTAAGTGGTTCAAACAGAAATGGTGAAAAAGTTAGTTTTATTTATATTACCACCTGTAAATTATATTAATCATTAACACCATCAAAAAAAACCCCTAAATGCTAAACATAACTCTGTATTTTTACTACTGAAATGTATCACTTTACATTACAAGATACTGTAACTAATATTTACTTGTCTTATAAAGGTATTCAACTCACGGCCGAGAGATCACTGTACCTGTATACTAGACCTGATTTTGTACCTGTATTTACTAGTTAAGTTTATTTTTTCTAATTTACGATAAATGTAAGTAATTTTCTAGTCTTGTGTCGTGTAAGTTTACTAGTTATTACACCACGGAAATAACGTATAAATTACACCGTATATTAGTGTATGTGTATATAGAAATACATAATATACAACACCTATTATAACAGCTGGATGGTGTATTATTATGTATGAGTGTTATTAAATGTATACTTAAGCCGTTCAGTAGGATTAGACACTCCAGATAATACACACATACATACATACATACATACATACAAAGGAACATTACGTTATTATTAGCAATGTATTTCCTCTTTGTAAAATATCAAAATCTATGAAACCGTAAAATTCTCAGTGATTTACAAAGGCCTATTTTGGACGAAGGTACGCGGACTTACGACTAATTGTGTCTGGAATAATTACCCACTTAACGAGGTACTTGGAGAACTACTGAGAGACATATTTAATACGTTCTGGTTATCTTCGCGTTATATTAGATTGAAGAAGAAATTGTCTTATTGTTAAGTAACGTGAAATAGCAAAGAGGATATCTAACAGTGAATATATTAAAGATTGATATCTCGATACTGCAATAGGTCTTCAGCACTAGATAGCAAGGATAGCAGGATAGCCGTGTCATTGTAAGATTTGGATTTGAATTTGATATCTCGACCTAGGCGGAAAATACACGGTTCTAGATGACACAGTAATACTAAACACGTTAATTTTCCCCATATTTTACTTTACTATCAATTACAAAATTAAAATACTTTACTACAAAAATAAAAATTAACTATTTTTTTATTTTAATTTTTTTAGATTCTATTAATTATTATAATGAGACTAACACGAACATTCTATCATAAATTTACATTATTCTTATTATTATTAACGGGAGTATTAAATTATTCTACATTCTTCAGTATTAAAATTTTTCTGCCTCACTAACCTAACCTAAGAATACGTAATATTTAGTGACGTAAGTGACGGGCTTTAAATATCCTGAAACACGCTTTAAAAATAAGTTCATTTAAATGCCATAAACAAAGGCGAGTTATTTAATGTCACAAGAACAAGAATTTTAATTACCCAAAGAAAAAAAATAAATGTCTTGAAAATTTTGTAAAATATTAACTTGCATGTCCTAAAATATTAACTTACATGTCCTAAAATATTAACTTACATGTTCTAATAAGACACATCTCCCGTTCACTATAAAAGGATTACACAATCTGTTTATTGGGCTTACCTGGAACACGAGGACAGGTAACACCCTCTACCTGGCCCACATTACAGGTAAGGAAGAAATGTTTAATCAATTACAAACATCAAGAGGATTTACTAAACGCCTCAACCCTTACTGAGGACATTATAAATCAAGAAATCGACTTCATATTCATTAGTGTGTTTGATTGGTATTTTATTTTTT
>NW_024741126.1:0-11419 GCF_018991925.1 Homarus americanus
ATTGATATAGGCATATACAGTAACGTAAGTAAATTTGCTGTTGACACTAAAATAGGGCGTGTAATTAAATTTGACGAGGAGTCTGCAAAACTACAGGAAGATCTAAAAAAAAATTTCGCATGATCTGAAAATTGGCAGATAATTTAATGTGGACAAATAGAAAGTACTTCGTGTAAGATATGTAAACAGAGAAACCAGATATCGGATGAACAACTGATGTTATAGAGAAATCCGACTGTGAAGAAGATTTAGGAGTAATGATAAGTGGGAATGTTAAACCAAGGTCAACAATGTGTACAAAACTAGCGAGGTTATCCTAAAACTATATCTTGCCCTTGTGAGACCTCACTTGGACTACACAGTTCAGTTCTGGTCATCGTACTACAGAATGGATATAGAATCCCTAGGAAGACTTCAGAACAGAATGACAAGACTAGTCACGGGCATTAGGAGCCTTGAGTTCAGAGACAGGTTAAAGCATCAAAATTTGCACTCCCTGGAGAGACGTAGAGTGAGGGGCGATATGATCGAGGTGTATAAATGGGAAGTTAGGACAAAAAAAGTTGGCATTACAAAGGTACTCAATCTATCCAACCAGGAGCAAACTCGTAACAATGGTATTAAATTAAATAAATTTAGTTTTAGGCGTGATATAGGGAAACATTGGTTTAAAAATAGAACATAAGAACATAAGAAAGTGGGATACTGCAGGAGGCCGACTGGCCCATACAGGGCAGATCCCTTTCACACCCATCCCAGCACTTCCATGTGCCTATCCAACTTCGTCTTGAAGCTCCCTAGCGTCCCCGATCCTACTATAGCACTCGGTATCCTATTCCACATATCCACAACTCTATTACCAAACCAGTGCTTGCCTATATCCTTTCTGAATCGGAATTTATCTAATTTAAAGCCATTTGTTCTAGTTATTTCGTTATTACTGAGCTTCAGAACATCTTCAGCTGCCCTTATTAATCCCACTTACCCACTTGGCACACCTGTCATATCTCCCCTAACTCTACGCCTCTCTATGAATGTAAGCCTAAAAGCGCCGGTCTTTCTTCATATGGAAGGTTTCTAATATTATGGATCATTTTTGTCATTCTTCTTTGTACTCTCTCCAAAGAATCTATGTCCATTCTATAATAAGGACACCAGAACTGAACCGCATAATCCATGTGTGGCCTCACTAATGCTAGGTAAAGTTTCAAGATAACGTCAGCAGTTACCAAACATCATCATTAACTCGAATATACTGGATAGCTTCAAACATAGGCTGGATGAATATATGAGCAATAGGGGTTGGGTGTAAACGGAACTGTCCAGTATGGGCCAATAGGCCCACTGCAGTTTCCTCTATTCTTATGTTCTCTCTGTTGTATATATATATAATGATAATGAATAAAGGTGTAATACCTCTTCATGCTTCCGGCTCACTCGGTAATTAAGTAGGAAAAGGCTTCAAAGAAAATCAAATAAGCACCTTGATATTTTAGTTTTGAGTTTTTCCCTACTATAACGCTGGTGAAAGTGTTGGTTCTTAATCTGTCAGAGCTCTAGAACACCCGACCCGTTTCTGGTGTATGTCTTCCCTCCCCTTGTTTTGTTTAAGTGTTTATGCATTTGTCCTTGGTGTCCCGGTTCTCTTACGACTTGTTGGTGCAGCTCTTGCGGGTCTTCGAGAATTATGGTTATCGTGAGCTCCATGAAGTTTGTTAAAAAACAAATTATCTGCTCCTTTATGATTATATATATACGTGCATGCATACATTCATACACACTAAAAATATAGTGACGGGAGCCTGTAATGTTATCTTTGTAGTGACGGTTGGTTAAGTTAGGCTAGGTTAGACGAGGTTAGGTCAGGTTGGGTTAGGTTAGGCGAGATAAGTTGTACGTAAGATGACGGCAAAAAAATATTTTAGAAAATAATATATCACATTGACTTATTACAATATTATATTTAGCATGAGCACTACTACTACATGCATTATAGATTAGAAAGATCGATAAGAGAGCCCAGGACTCCTCTTTCTGCGCACAAGATGGCTGCTGTGAGGTAAGACTCTGAGGGCGTGTGGTCTGTGGGCCGAGAGCTGACCTCGACCCTCATCTCGTCTCCACTGGCAGTATTGTCATCCACCCACGATGTAGTAACTGACTCGTCAACATCTTATCGATCTTTTCACGGGTGTAGAACATCGTCTTGTTTGGTTTCCTTTTAGGCTGAGGTCAATGAACTGCACAGAAGTTTTTGCTCTCTGGCTCCAGATATTGAGAACTGGTCTCGTGCACCAGACAAAACCACCAATAGCATCACATTCTCTTACGTGACAGACATTCTATATTTTTATAGACCTTTAGTATGTATTTGTAATCGTATTTGGATAAATGTAATGAAAACCTATTGAAGAGATATAAGGTTTGAGAATGTTTGTTGACGATAAACAAATGTTGGATCTCTTACAGCCTCCCTCACTCTACTCCTGGGTGTATGGTTGGAGAGAGAGAGAGAGAGAGAGAGAGAGAGAGAGAGAGAGGACATGACTAGCAGGGCAGAAAGCCGTAAAGTTGTAGGCAAAGTCTAATTATACTAAGTCAACCCATGTTTAGGAGGCGGAGCTAATTATGTGACGTCATTGGTCGTAGTCTAAGAAAACGGCAATAAGGGAAGAGTCGTACATTATCACTGATGAGACCACCCCACTATATAAGAAGATATTTCCTGATTTTCTAAACCCCTAACACACTATCTTTCAATTAGCCACTTGAACTTCTCATGTAATCATTATTTTTTTATGATATCCCTATTCTTATTATTAAAAATTTATTATTAATATTATTTATCCTTTGCTTCCTCTCCTTATTATTATGTTATACTTTTATGATGTTGCTGCCAGCATCAGTGTAAAAGCAATTGGGTAATCAAAGGCATATGGGCTGGCTATTTACTGGGGCGGGGGGCAGAAGGAATACAAGAATTGAATAAAATAGTTAAAGAAAATAATACAAATTATAATTTGTATTATTTTCTTTAACTATCTGCACTGAATGCCCCACCGGAACAGACGCGACCTGGTTTCCATTGAACAACAACACAGCTTTCAAGCTTCTTTTTGATGAGTCAATGAAGAGCCGCCACTCTGATATATTGTATGATATTCCCATAGCTGCAATGAGTCCACTGATATTGTTGCAATACACCAATGAAGTTTCCTTGTCAAAACTGAAGAACTTGCGAAATTCCTTGTCACGGTTACTGAGGGTCTAGACTTTAGAGGCACATCGGGGTGGTTGCTAGTACATGCCATGTACCACCAGATGAAAAAGAAATTTAATTGTGAAAAAATATATGTAAAAAAACACGGACATATACTCTTTTCCTTTGCGTCACGGCGGACATTTAAATGGCCGGCGAGCACGTGGGTGTATTTAAATGCATCGTAAGTGTATTAAAACTGACCGAAATCTTTTGTGTGAGGCTTGCCAATGTCTCGGATGATTTTTTTAATGAACGAATATGAGGACCCCATTTTGAGCGAAAAATGCCAATATTTTACCTGAATCTCCGCTTAAAATGCTATATCACAAAATTCTGACCTGATTGAGCAAAATGGATAACATTTTTGAGATCAGCATGCAAAATACACCCAGAAAAGCTTAATAATACACAAACCTCAAAAACTATGCAGGGCAGTGTTATTAATGATTATAATTATCATAATTCTCTCCGCCAAAGCTATTACAGTAAATCAGTGAATAGAAGTATATACAGTATGTGTAGCGGTTTTCAATGTATCAATATTATGGCCGCTAGATATATTACAGACGAGTAAGCTATAAAATAGTTTCAAGCAACAAATAAGTACTGGTCTCTCCACATCCGGTGTCCTAGCTGAACGCTAGACATAGGGAATTTAAATTTAAACCTGCCAACTGCTCAAGTATTGCCCTTCCTCCGGTTGCGCCATACATACACGTGAGTCAAAAGTCTCCATACATAGGCAAAATGATCACTTTATTATACAATCACTTGTAAGTCACAAAATATGATCTATGTTGGAACCATTACACTGAATACACATATGAATGCGTTCTTCCCACTCACGGTGAACGCCCATTAACATGTCTGGTGTTATGCGCGCACACGCATCACGAATGCGTTCCTTTTGGTAGTCCGTGTTTTGTGTCTTCACCTGGTACACTATGGCCTTCAAGTGCCGCCACAAGTAAAAATCAAGGGGAGTGAGGTCTGGAGACCTCCGAGGCCACTCCACGAGACCACGGCGGCCAATCCAGTGAGCCGGAAACTGCTGATCCAGCCACTGGCGCATGCATCTTGTTGAAACGTAATGGTTCCCATATAGAGCATATTTTGTGACTTACGAGTGATTGTATAATAAAGTGATAATTTTGCCGATGTATGGAGACTTTTGACTCGCCCTGTATTTGCTGCATGTACAAAATATAATCTTTTTTTTTCTGTTTTTCATCTTTTGGAAATCGATGAAATATCAAATTTTTATTTTGTCTGTAATTTGATATGCACCCAGATACGGCACATTTATTAGGCATTGTCACAGACCCTCACACAACGAAGGCTAGCTGGTAACTGAGGTCCCCCCTACCCCCCTGGTTGTTGACCATACGACGTCATGCCCGGCAAAGGACGAATTTTCGACTCGGAAGTGGGTTGACTTGGTATAATTAGACTTTGGTTGTAGGGGTACGGGAGCTTCAAGGGGGATGACGGATGCCGCTTGGAATGGAGATACGATAGAGGTTGTACAAGAGGTTGACATGGAGCATGGTAATGTTGGAAGAATTTTATGGTGGTGTATGGGATGTACGGCACTGTTTGGTTGAGGGTCTGCATATGGATGTTGAATTAGGTTAGATTTAGTTAGATTTGACGAAAAGACGTTAGAATTGGTGAGATTTAGTTAGTTTAGATTAGGCTGAGTGATGTTACGTCAAGTGAGGTTAGAATAAATTAAGTGACTTTAGATTATATTGCTCGGCTAGGATAGAATTATTCAGCGATGTTAGGTTAAGAAAGTTGAATAATGGTCGGTTTAGTTTTGTTACATTACGATAGAATTGGTCAAATCGGGTTACATTAGGTCAGGGAAAGTCAAGGTAGGTTTGGTTAGGTTCGTTTAAATTAGGATGGGTTGCGTTTGCTTAGTTGAATTGAGCTTAGGTTACACCAGGTTAAGTTAATTATGATAGTTTATGTTAAGGCAAATTAAGTTAAATTAGTTAGGTTAGATTTGCTTAGAGTACGTAAAGTGGAATTAGGTTAGCTTAGGTTAAGTTAATTAAAGTTACTTAAGGTTCCGCCCCATAAGATTTAAAGGCCAAGTTTGGGTATCTACCATATAATCGGTCAACATGACATTATAAGTCGACACCACCAGCAGACTCTCATAAGTTAAGCCTCACGCGGCCGAGAGTCGAGGTACATTATGCATCTGCCGTGTGTACCTGCCCAGGTGAAGGAGACCTAACATAAACAAGGGGGTTTTGTCTACCCCCCTGCCGCTCCCCGCGCACCACTCTCCCTGCCGCTCCCCGCGCACCACTCTCCCTGCCGCTCCCCGCGCACCACTCTCCCTGCCACTCCTTATACCTCTTCCTCCCTGCCGCTCGCCCCAGCCGTCCTTTGTTGTGAATGAGTACACTCAGACAAGCTTCAAAAGACCTAGTAAATATTTACCCTGGGTGTTGTACATGTAATTCAGTCGTCTTGGGAATAACATTAACTGTGGCAGCTAAGAATAATAATTGGGTGCTTATGTATCTGCATCATGTTGTGTAGGCGCGGAGGTGTTCACACACATATACACACACACACACATAGAACTCTTTCAATAAACCGTTAAATATTATTATTACACTCTACTACACTTTGTTGTCGTCCCTCGGAATCGCGTATGACGATCATCCAGCTATGGTACAATATGAATTATTTAGGATGTCACCTTCGTTGGTGAGCTCTGAAGTCAGTCAAGAGGCCGATACGGGACCGGCAGCAACCATAAGAGGTTCTCTAGTTTATTTTTGCTTTGATCTGTGATTATGATAACGTTTTCGACCTTACTGGGTTCGGATGCCTAGTCAGGTTGGTTGTTTTAGGCAGGCTATGTTTAGGGCATCTCTTCTAACCCCCTCCCCATGAAGGGTGAGCAGAGAGGCTCCTCGAAAGGGCTGCTTAGTAGCACAGACAGGACCTGATTGCACTACTGCCTAGGTCCCATTGTATAAACAACCATCGGTGCTACTATACTGTAGTTTGGGGTCTACAGAGCTAGAGTTGGTCTACCGGGATATTTACACTAGCGTTTATTAACTAACCTAACCTAACCTAACTTAATCTAATATATCTTAACCTAACCTAACTTAATCTCATACATCTTAACCTAACCTGACCTAAATTCACCTAACCAAACCTAACCTAACCGAAATTAATCTAACCTAACCTAAATTAATCTAACCTAACCTAAATTAATCTAACCTAACCTAAATTAACCTAACCTAACCTAAATTAACCTAACTTAACCTAACCTGCCCTAACTTAACCTACCCTAACTTAACCTAACCTAACCTAAATTAACCTAACCTAACCTAAATTAACCTAACCTAACCTAAATTAACCTAACCTAACCTAAATTAACCTAACCTAACCTAAGTTAACCTAACCTAACTTAACCTAACTTAACCTAATATATCTTAACCTAACCTAACCTAACTTAACCGAACCTAACTTAACATAACCTAACTTAACCTAACCTAATGTCTTAACCTAACCTAACTTAACTTAACCTAACCTAACCTAACGTAACTTAACCTAACCTAACTTAACCTAACCTAACTTAACTTAACCTAACCTAACTTAACCTAACCTAACTTAACCTAACCTAACTTTACTTAACTTAACCTAACTTAACTCAACCTAACCTAACCTAACTTAACCTAACCTAATATATCATAACCTAACCTAACACACAGACACACAGTAATTCTACCATCATCTTTGAGAATCAAGCCTGTATCTTCTTTCACGTTTTCTCAATACGCACAATAATAACGAGGACTGAATATTTACAATTATTTTGTTAACTCCGTGTACTGTATATTGTACACGGCGAGCAACGGGTTTTCCCTCCAAGTCACTAGTTCTATTTTTATATTAATGAAACTAATTGTTATATCAATATTTCTTGATTCTTGTTATATATCCTGCCTACTATTTTCTTCCTCTTCTTTCTAATGATTGTTTCTGTTCTTTTATCTACTGTAGCTGTGGTTTATCTGTTTAATGTATTATAGATCCTCCTTCCTTCTGCCTTCCACCACATTTTTCTTTTCTTCCTCTTTAACTTCTAAGGTACCTCTCATCCTCATACTTAATTCTAATATTTTCTTTACAGTATTTCTCTTTACATTAATTCTCTCCTCTCCTCTCCTCCAGCACAACCATCATCATTCCTTGGTCTTATTTCATCTTAAGTCTTCTCTTTTAATCTTATCCAGTCTTTTATTTTCTCCTTTTTCTCCTTCTTCTATCTCTCCTCTTCCTCTAAGTGTGTGTGTGTGTGTGTGTGTGTGTGTGTGTGTGTGTGTGTGTGTGTGTGTACCGATGACGGGCGATCTTCGGAAACTTACAGCCAAACTTTGGTGTGATTAATCTTGTTGTATCTGAGTTATGACGGAGACGAGAGCCATCACTAGACCGCCTTGGATACCAACCAGCCAAGAGTAACACTCAGGAGAGTTGGAGATGCCCCCTTGTAACGTTGAGTACAGGTGGAGATGCCCCCTTGTAACGCGATGCCCCCTTGTAACGCTGAGTACAGGCGGAGAGGCTCCCTTCTAACGCTGAGTACAGGTGGAGATGCTCCCTTGTAATGCTGAGTACAGGCAGAGAGGCTCCCTTGTAACGCTGAATACAGGTGGAGATGCCCCCTTGTAATGCTGAGTACAGGTGGAGAGGCTCCCTTGTAATGCTGAGTACAGGTGGAGAGGCTCCCTTGTAATGCTGAGTACAGGTGGATAGGATCCCTTGTAATGCCGAGTACAGGTGGAGATGCCCCCTTGTAATACCGAGTACAGGTGGAGATGCCCCATTGTAATGCTGAGTACAGGTGAAGATGCCCCATTTTAATGCTGAGTTTATATATTTTTTTTGAGTTTTTGCATAGCTATTTTTTTGATAAATTAATAAAATAAAATAAACTAATGAATGAAATGGAGGAATATAAATAACGATATCCTTGTTTTCGCCTTCGTTTATTTATTGTATAATTATAATGCACTGTAAATAACATCCCTCAGGCACGGCCTCAGTGGACTACCATAATGCTGCATAGTGTCTAGGTAATACAACACGTGATATTGGTGAATAATTAATAAAAAATTATGATGAAAATAATGAATAAAATAAAATTAGGAAGGTAAATTGTTACTACAAGTAACCTTTTTCAGTGTACAGGGAAAGTCAAAACTTACCCCAAGAACAATCAGCTTAACCCTTAACAGGACAACGATGCACTTTGATAGTTTATTCTGACTAACGTCAGGCGATTTTACCCAGCTGAGAGAAACCCATGACTCCAAAGGGTTAAAATAAGTTAGCTTACCTCAAAGCCTTGCTGGAACTTAGAATATCAAGTAAATATCCATTTACATGCAAGTTAATACAGGTCTGTTTTCAGTGGTGCCCATCACCATTTACATGACATTATTTAGATTATTGTGCGTGCTTGTATATTCAGTCGCGGTCAAAAGTAATCGTCCACCCCTGCTACTACCATACCCGCGAGCTCAAGGCCTTTGTACAAGACAGGGGGTGGGGGAGGTATTGATGGAGGGAGAGCTAAGGATGGTAGACCCGGGTAAAGTAGAAGGGCACAAGTCAAGGGCCACACACGTAGTAACTCTATGTGGTCTTAGAATGATCTTTAACACCTGAAGAAGGTTATTGGTCATTGGACGGGCTATGAGATTCTGTATGACCTGTGTTGGTAAATATTAAAAGTAAATATGATTTCCACCCTTGTATTCAATATTTCTCCTCATATCAACGTTATTATAAATATCTAATTACCGTTGGTTAAAACCTCAACCACAACCTGAAAATTTTTAAAAAAGGAAATGGATGACACATTATAATAGTTATATAACAAGGGGCTTCATCTATTACTCTTTCAAGCTTGTAAACCTAAGATAATAGGGTGTGTCATACGGAGGCTAATTTTTTTTTTTTGAGTTTGAAAAATCGGCCCATGGTATTAATGATGTAGTTCTATGTGCAGAATCATGTGATATCTTCAGATTTGAAAAGTTTTCATTTTTTGCTAGGTAAATTTTAACTTGATATCTTATGAAAATTCAGTATTCCCACCCTTTTACCAACACCACTAAATAGCTTATTTAAAGTAAAGTAAATGTATCAGGTTAATTTATTAGGATGAAAATGATCCAGAATAGTGAAACGAATGATCTTGACACATTTATTAAATTTATTATTCCTTTAGAAAACAAAATCATCAAATACAAAAACCGGTTTTACTTTCGACCGGTGTTGCTGCACTACATAGAGAACATGTCTTTTCTTGCTTCTGTTTCTGCTCATCACCTCCCTGCTGACCACAGGCTTCCGGATGCTTAGCATTCCCTCCCCTCTCCTGTGGCTGTACGTGACTGCTGGTCTCGCTCACTTGCTGCCTGGCAGCTCTTTCTGGGTGGGCCAGGCAAGGAACATGCATGGAACTGTCAGAAGCTCTGACAGCAGACATTGGTGAGGCTGCAGGTAAGAGGGGCTCACTGTGGGGATATTATCAGATCTATATGAGATCGGTGAGGTCTTGGCACCTAGATTGACTTCAGGGTCTTCCTGACCCTGAAGGAATCGTCACCAACTGATTCGTCATGCCCAGATCCTCTCATAAGTCTCATATCCAAGATCTTTTTGACTGCCACTCTTCTCTCCTCCTCATCCTTACTGCAGAGCATTGTCTGCAGAACTGCCTCAGGATGAGCATACCAGGAATATCTCCTCACAGTCTGCTCCACAATCTGAACAACCTTCCTTGGCTGACTCCTCAGGAGCTCAAGCTGGAAGAAAACATGCCTCGGACCTTCGGAGAACGATGACTTGACCTTGGTGTTGAACCAATTTGGCAAGTAGACACTCACGATGAATTGGACAATAAGTCTCAGGTTGTGAAGCTGGTTCCCTTTCAGTTTATGATGAGCGACCCAAATTCTGCAGAACCTGAGAGCCGTTGTGAGCCACCTAGAATGTGAGACTGGACCTATCTGCAGGTAACCAAGTCTATCAGGCATGACCCCACAGTTTTGATGGCACTGCCGTCATGTAACCGCAGTACTGGTCAATTACTCAGATCGTCAATGACAGTATGTGCAAGCTCCAGCAGTGGAGGGGCCAACTGGCAGAGGAATTTTTTCCAAAGCTCGGTTATTTCCTGGCACTCAGTGGCGAGTCAGCATCTTTAGGACCCAGGCCATCTGTTGTTTGAAAGAGTCTTGCCATCCAGCTCCTGGATCAGATGTCTAGTGGCAGCTCGTTGGTGTGGAGGTCACAAACAATCCAGACCAGCTTCACTCCCAATCTTCCGCTCTATCACTGCATTGCCCACGCACCCTGTGTTCGTGTTGGTGCCTTTCTGTCCTCCAATGGCCTGCAGGGTCTGGTCCGTTCATCTCTGAGCCAGTTCACAATGTTATCTGCACTATCTCAGCTGGTTTCCTGATGTCATCTTTCTCTGGAGTGAAATACCACAGTACTTCCCTCCTGGTTCACTGCAGCAGGAGTAGTGTTCACCTCCTTCACATGGCGGGGAACAACTTGTCCAGAATCTCAACTTTCATGAACACTTTAGTGTCATCCTTCTCCATCAAACAAACAATTGATTCCATTTTCTCTTATCCTTATCAAACTCCTCTTCTAGATTACTGACAAGTTTCTCCTGAGCTCTCCTTACTTTGTTATGATCTATCACCAGGTGAACATCATCAGGTGTTATCAAACCACCGTCAATCCAGGCACCTGTTGCTATCTCTGCAGTTTCTCTGAGACCAGTGTGGTGTCGCATGCTGGCCAGAGCTATGCTCGGGATATCTTTCCTATTTCGAATCTTATGTCTGGAAGGTTTGGGATCACTATTTTCTGGGTTAGGGACAAAGTCAGCATTCTCCTGGTCAGCACTCGGATCAGCCATGGGGAAGTCATTAAGCTCTGAATCAGCTTGACTCCAATCATCGGCCTTTTTTACCTCACCCTGGGCCTTCTCAAGTCTCTTTTCCTCGGCAACTCTTCTCCTCTTCTGTCTCTCTGTGGCAGCCTCCTGTCTCTTGGACTCCGGAATATCTTGGCTAGAAATCATGAGAGCCC
>NW_024741127.1:0-19721 GCF_018991925.1 Homarus americanus
CGTCGGTACTAATCCTGGCGGGGTGAGGTGTTGATTGTATGTAGAAGTCCGCGTGCTTTATTGGGCTAATGAAATATATATGATCCTCGTGTTTCGATGCCGGATTTGGTAAAATCTTACTCTGACCACCTACGTGATACGGGTAGTCCCCATTAGAAGTTCGCGACACCATAAGCTCGTTGAAGAGACTTTGTGTGAAATTTAACATAGTCTAGGACTGCTTTTAGTATCCTGGTGGTCCAGAGGTAGCGTTCGCCTTGTCACAGTCATGGGCTCATGGGCCGTGGGTTCCAATCCTGGCGGGGTGAGGTGTTGATTGTATGTAGAAGTCTGCGTGGTTTATTGGGCTAATGAAATATATATGGATCCTCGTGTTTCGAAGCCGGATTTGGTTAAACATTACTCTGACCACCTACGTGATACGGGTAGTCCCCATTAGAATGTTCACGGCACCATAAGCTCGTTCAACAGGCTTTGTGTGAAATATAACAGAGTCTAGGACTGCTTTTAGTATTCTGGTGGTCCAGAGGTAGCGTTCCCCGTTAACAGTCATGGGCTCGTGGGCCGTGGGTTCGAATCCTGGCGGGGTGAGGTGTTGATTGTATGTAGAAGTTCGCTTGCTTTATTGGGCTAATGAAATATATATGGATCCTCGTGTTTCGAATCCGGATTTGGTAAAATGTTACTCTGACCACCTACGAGATACGGGGAGTCCCCATTAGAGGTTCATGGCGCCATAAGCTCGTTGAACATGCTTTGATTGAAATATAACAGAGTCTAGGACTGCTTTTAGTATCCTGGGTGGTCCAGAGGCAGCAGTCCCCGGTCACAGTAATGGGCCCGTAGGCCGTGGGTCTCGAATCCTTCGGAGAAAGGGTGTTGATTGTATGTGTAGAAGTCCCATGTGGGGTATATTGGGCTAATGTATATGGGATCCTCGTTTCGAAACAGGATTCTGGTAAACGTTAGTCTGACCACTCACGGATACGGTAGTCCCCATTAGAAGTTCAATGGGCGCCTAAGGGGCGATTGCATGGAACAGGCTTTTGTGAAATATAACAAGTATTCAGGACTGCTATTGGGGCTTTCGGAGGTCCAGAGGTAGCGCCTCCTGTTATCGCGGGCTCGTGGGCCGTGGGTTTGAACTTGGCGGGGTGGAGGTGTTGATTATATGTAGAAGTCCGTGACGCTTATTGGGCTAATGAAATATATATGATACTTGTGCTCGTCATTAGTAAAACGTTACCAGAACATTTGATACGGGTAGTCCCCTATTAGAATGTTCACGGCGCCATAAGCTCGTTGAACAGGCTTTGTGTGAAATATAACAGAGTCTAGGACTGCTTTTAGTATCCTGGTGGTCCAGAGGTAGCGTTCCCCGTTAACAGTCATGGGCTCGTGGGCCGTGGGTTCGAATCCTGGCGTGGTGAGGTGTTGATTGTATGTAGAAGTTCGCTTGCTTTATTGGGCTTATGAAATATATAAGGATCCTCGTGTTTCGAATCCGGATTTGGTAAAATGTTACTCTTACCACCTACAAGATACGGGTAGCCCCATTAGAGTTTCTCGGCGCCATAAGCTCGTTGAACAGGCTTTGAGTGAAATATAACAGAGTCTAGGACTGCTTTTATTATCCTGGTGGTCCAGAGGTAGCGTTCCCCGTTCACAGTCATGGGCTCGTGGGTCGTGGGTTCGAATCCTGGCGGGGTGAGGTGTTGATTGTATGTAGAAGGCCGCGTGCTTTATTGGGCTAATGAAATATATATGGATCCTCGTGTTTCGATGCCGGATTTGGTAAAACGTTACTCTGACCACCTACGAGATACGGGTAGTCCCCATTAGAGGATCCCGGCGCCATAAGCTCGATGAAAAAACTTTGTGTGAAATATAATAGAGTCTAGGACACCTTTTAGTATCCTGGTGGTCCAGAGGTAGCATTCCCCGTGTCACAGTCATGGGCTCGTGGGCCGTGGGTTCCAATCCTGGCGGGGTGAGGTGTTGATTGTATGTAGAAGTTCGCTTGCTTTATTGGGCTAATGAAATATATAAGGATCCTCGTGTTTCGAATCCGGATTTGGTAAAATGTTACTCTTACCACCTACAAGATACGGGTAGCCCCATTAGAGTTTCTCGGCTCCATAAGCTCGTTGAACAGGCTTTGAGTGAAATATATCAGAGTCTAGGACTGCTTTTATTATCCTGGTGGTCCAGAGGTAGCTTTCCCCGTTCACAGTCATGGGCTCGTGGGTCGTGGGTTCGAATCCTGGCGGGGTGAGGTGTTGATTGTATGTAGAAGTCCGCGTGCTTTATTGGACTAATGAAATATATATGGATCCTGTAAGCTCGTCGGATTTGGTAAAAACGTTACCTGACCACCCACGCGGAGCATGGTAGCGTCCTCATTAGAGGTTCACGGCTACATAAGTTCGCGAACAGGCTTGAGGAACAGTAACAGAGTCTAGGACTGCTTTTAGTATCCTGGTGGTCCAGAGGTAGCGTTCCGCAGTCACAGACATGGGCTCGTGGGCCGTGGGTTCGAATCCTGGCGGGGTGAGATGTTGATTGTATGTAGAAGTCTGCGTGCTTTATTGGGCTCATGAAATATATATGGATCCTTGTGTTTCGAAGCCGGATTTGGTAAAACATTACTCTGACCACCTACGTGATGCGGGTAGTCCCCATTAGAGGTTTACGGCGCCATAAGTTCGTTGAACAGGCTTTGTGTAAAACATAACAGAGTTTACGACTGCTTTAAGTATCCTGGTGGTCCAGAGGTAGCATTCCCCGGTCACAGTTGTTGGCTCGTGGGCCATCGGTTCTAATCCTGGCGGGGTGAGGTGTTGATTGTATGTAGAAGTCCGAGTGCTTTATTGGGCTAATGAAATATATATGGATCCTCGTGTTTCGATGCCGGATTTGGTAAAATGTTACTCTGACCACCTACGTGATACGGGTAGTCCTGATTAGAGGTTCACGGCTCCATAAGCTCGTTGAACAGGCTTTGTGTGAAATATACAAGATTCTAGGACTGCTTTTAGTATTCTGGTGGTCCAGAGGTAGCGTTCCCCGTTAACAGTCATGGGCTCGTGGGCCGTGGGTTCGAATCCTGGCGGGGTGAGGTGTTGATTGTATGTAGAAGTTCGCTTGCTTTATTGGGCTAATGAAATATATATGGATCCTCGTGTTTCGAATCCGGATTTGATAAAATGTTACTCTGACCACCTACGAGACACGGGGAGTCCCCATAAGAGGTTCATGGCGCCATAAGCTCGTTGAACAGGCTTTGATTGAAATATAACAGAGTCTAGGACTGCTTTTAGTATCCTGGTGGTCCAGAGGTAGCAGTCCCCGGCCACAGTCATGGGCTCGTGGGCCGTGGGTTCGAATCCTTTCGGAGTGAGGTGTTGATTGTATGTAGAAGTCCGCGTGGTTTATTGGGCTTATGAAATATATATGGATCCTCGTGTTTCGAAACAGGATTTGGTAAAACGTTACTCTGACCACCTACGTGATACGGGTAGTCCCCATTAGAAGTTCACGGCGCCATAAGATCGTTGAACAGGCTTTGTGTGAAATATAACAGAGTCTAGGACTGCTATTAGTTTCCTGGAGGTCCAGAGGTAGCGTTCCCCGTCCACAGTCATGGGCTCGTGGGCCGTGGGTTTGAATCTTGGCGGGGTGAGGTGTTGATTGTATGTAGAAGTCCGCATGCTTTATTGGGCTAATGAAATATATATGGATACTTGTGTTTCGAAGCCGTATTTGGTAAAACGTTACTCAGATCACCTACGTGATACGGGTAGTCCCCATTAGAATGTTCACGGCGCCATAAGCTCGTTGAACAGGCTTTGTTTGAAATATAACAGAGTCTAGGACTGCTTTTAGTATCCTGGTGGTCCAGAGGTAGCGTTCCCCGTTAACAGTCATGGGCTCGTGGGCCGTGGGTTCGAATCCTGGCGTGGTGAGGTGTTGATTGTATGTAGGAGTTCGCTTGCTTTATTGGGCTAATGAAATATATAAGGATCCTCGTGTTTCGAATCCGGATTTGGTAAAATGTTACTCTTACCACCTACAAGATACGGGTAGCCCCATTAGAGTTTCTCGGCGCCATAAGCTCGTTGAACAGGCTTTGAGTGAAATATAACAGAGCCTAGGACTGCTTTTATTATCCTGGTGGTCCAGAGGTAGCGTTCCCCGTTCACAGTCATGGGCTCGTGGGTCGTGGGTTCGAATCCTGGCGGGGTGAGGTGTTGATTGTATGTAGAAGTCCGCGTGCTTTATTGGACTAATGAAATATATATGGATCCTCGTGTTTCGAAGCCGGATTTGCTAAAACGTTACTCTGACCACCTACGTGATACGGGTAGTCCCCATTAGAAGTTCGCTGCACCATAAGCTCGTTCAACAGGCTTTGTGTGAAATATAACAGAGTCTAGGACTCCTTTTAGTATCCTGGTGGTCCAGAGGTAGCGTTCCCCGGTCACAGTCATGGGTTCGTGGGCCGTGGGTTCCAATCGTGGCGGGGTGAGGTGTTGATTGTATGTAGAAGTCCGCGTGGTTTATTGGGCTAATGAAATATATATGGATCCTCGTGTTTCGATGCCGGATTTGGTAAGATGTTACTCTGACCACCTACGTGATACGGGTAGTCCCCATTAGAAGTTCGCGGCACCATAAGCTCGTTGAACAGACTTTGTGTGAAATTTAACAGAGTCTAGGACTGCTTTTAGTATCCTGGTGGTCCAGAGGTAGCAGTCCCCGGTCACAGTCATGGGCTCGTGGGCCGTGGGTTCGAATCCTTTCGGCGTGAGGTGTTGATTGTATGTAGAAGTCCGTGTGGTTTATTGGGCTAATGAAATATATATGGATCCTCGTGTTTCGAAGCAGGATTTGGTAAAACGTTACTCTGACCATCTACGTGATACGGGTAGTCCCCATTTGAGGTTCACGGCGCCATAAGATCGTTGAACAGGCTTTGTGTGAAATATAACAGAGTCTAGGACTGCTTTTTGTTTCCTGCTGGTCCAGAGGTAGCGTTCCCCGTTCACAGTCATGGGCTCGTGGGCCGTGGGTTGGAATCCTAGCGGGGTGAGGTGTTGATTGTATTTAGAAGTCTGCGTGCTTTATTGGGTTAATGAAATATATATGGATCCTCGCGTTTCGAAGCCGTATTTGGTAAAACGTTACTCTGACCACCTACGTGATACGGGTAGTCCCGATTAGAAGTTCACGGCTCCATAAGCTCGTTGACCAGACTTTGTGTGAAATTTAACAGAGTCTAGGACTCCTTTTAGTATCCTGGTGGTCCAGAGGTAGCATTCCTCGGTCACAGTCATGGGTTCGTGAGCCGCGTGTTCCAATCCTGGCGGGGTGAGGTGTTGATTGTATGTAGAAGTCCGCGTGCTTTATTGGGCTAATGAAATATATATGGATCCTCGTGTTTCGAAACCAGATTTTGTAAAACGTTACTCTGACCACCTACGTGATATGGGTAGTCCCCATTAGAGGTTCACGGCGCCATAAGTTCGTTCAAAAGGCTTTGTAAGAGTTATTACAGAGACTAGGACTGTTTTTATTATCCTGGTCGTCCAGAGGTAGCGTTTTTCGGTCACAGTCGTGGGCTCGTGGGCAATGGGGTTGAATCCTTGCGGGGTGAGTTGTTGATTGTATGTAGAAGTCCGCATGCTTTATTGGGCTAATGAAATATATATGGATCCTCGTGTTTCGAAGCCGGATTTGCTAAAACGTTACTCTGACCACCTACGTGATACGGGTAGTCCCCATTAGAAGTTCGCGGCACCATAAGCTCGTTCAACAGGCTTTGTGTGAAATATAACAGAGTCTAGGACTCCTTTTAGTATCCTGGTGGTCCAGAGGTAGCGTTCCCCGGTCACAGTCATGGGTTCGTGGGCCGTGGGTTCCAATCGTGGCGGGGTGAGGTGTTGATTGTATGTAGAAGTCCGCGTGGTTTATTGGGCTAATGAAATATATATGGATCCTCGTGTTTCGATGCCGGATTTGGTAAGATGTTACTCTGACCACCTACGTGATACGGGTAGTCCCCATTAGAAGTTCGCGGCACCATAAGCTCGTTGAACAGACTTTGTGTGAAATTTAACAGAGTCTAGGACTGCTTTTAGTATCCTGGTGGTCCAGAGGTAGCAGTCCCCGGTCACAGTCATGGGCTCGTGGGCCGTGGGTTCGAATCCTTTCGGAGGGGTGAGGTGTTGATTGTATGTAGAAGTCCGCGTGGTTTATTGGGCTAATGAAATATATATGGATCCTCGTGTTTCGAAGCCAGGATTTGGTAAAACGTTACTCTGACCACCTACGTGATACGGGTAGTCCCCATTAGAAGTTCACGGCGCCATAAGATCGTTGAACAGGCTTTGTGTGAAATATAACAGAGTCTAGGACTGCTATTAGTTTCCTGGAGGTCCAGAGGTAGCGTTCCCCGTCCACAGTCATGGGCTCGTGGGCCGTGGGTTTGAATCCTGGCGGGGTGAGGTGTTGATTGTATGTAGAAGTCCGCATGCTTTATTGGGCTAATGAAATATATATGGATACTTGTGTTTCGAAGCCGTATTTGGTAAAACGTTACTCAGACCACCTACGTGATACGGGTAGTCCCCATTAGAATGTTCACGGCGCCATAAGCTCGTTGAACAGGCTTTGTGTGAAATATAACAGAGTCTAGGACTGCTTTTAGTATCCTGGTGGTCCAGAGGTAGCGTTCCCCGTTAACAGTCATGGGCTCGTGGGCCGTGGGTTCGAATCCTGGCGTGGTGAGGTGTTGATTGTATGTAGAAGTTCGCTTGCTTTATTGGGCTAATGAAATATATAAGGATCCTCGTGTTTCGAATCCGGATTTGGTAAAATATTACTCTTACCACCTACAAGATACGGGTAGCCCCATTAGAGTTTCTCGGCGCCATAAGCTCGTTGAACAGGCTTTGAGTGAAATATAACAGAGTCTAGGACTGCTTTTATTATCCTGGTGGTCCAGAGGTAGCGTTCCCCGTTCACAGTCATGGGCTCGTGGGTCGTGGGTTCGAATCCTGGCGGGGTGAGGTGTTGATTGTATGTAGAAGTCCGCGTGCTTTATTGGACTAATGAAATATATATGGATCCTCGTGTTTCGAAGCCGGATTTGGTAAAACGTTACTATGACCCTACGTGATACGGGTAGTCCCCATTAGAGGTTCACGGCACCATAAGCTCGTTGAACATGCTTTGTGTAAAATATAACAGAGTTTACGACTGCTTTAAGTATCCTGGTGGTCCAGAGGTAGCGTTCCCCGGTCACAGTCATGGGCTCGTGGGCCGTGGGTTCCAATCCTGGCGGGGTGAGGTGTTGATTGTATGTAGAAGTCCGCGTGGTTTATTGGGCTAATGAAATATATATGGATCCTCGTGTTTCGATGCCGGATTTGGTAAGATGTTACTCTGACCACCTACGTGATACGGGTAGTCCCCATTAGAAGTTCGCGGCACCATAAGCTCGTTGAACAGACTTTGTGTGAAATTTAACAGAGTCTAGGACTGCTTTTAGTATCCTGGTGGTCCAGAGGTAGCAGTCCCCGGTCACAGTCATGGGCTCGTGGGCCGTGGGTTCGAATCCTTTCGGAGTGAGGTGTTGATTGTACGTAGAAGATCGCGTGGTTTATTGGGCTAATGAAATATATATGGATACTCGTGTTTCGAAGCAGGATTTGGTAAAACGTCACTCTGACCACCTAAGTGATACGGGTAGTCCCCATTAGAGGTTCACGGCGCCATAAGATCGTTGAACAGGCTTTGCGTGAAATATAACAGAGTCTAGGACTGCTTTTAGTATCCTGGTGGTCCAGAGGTAGCGTTCCCCGTTAACAGTCATGGGCTCGTGGGCCGTGGGTTTGAATCCTGGCGGGGTGAGGTGTTGATTGTATGTAGAAGTCCGCATGCTTTATTGGGCTAATGAAATATATATGGATACTTGTGTTTCGAAGCCGTATTTGTTAAAACGTTACTCAGACCACCTACGTGATACGGGTAGTCCCCATTAGAATGTTCACGGCGACATAAGCTCGTTGAACAGGCTTTGTGTGAAATATAACAGAGTCTAGGACTGCTTTTAGTATCCTGGTGGTCGAGAGGTAGCGTTCCCCGTTAACAGTCATGGGCTCGTGGGCCGTGGGTTCGAATCCTGGCGTGGTGAGGTGTTGATTGTATGTAGAAGTTCGCTTGCTTTATTGGGCTAATGAAATATATAAGGATCCTCGTGTTTCGAATCTGGATTTGGTAAAATATTACTCTTACCACCTACAAGATACGGGTAGCCCCATTAGAGTTTCTCGGCGCCATAAGCTCGTTGAACAGGCTTTGAGTGAAATATAACAGAGTCTAGGACTGCTTTTATTATCCTGGTGGTCCAGAGGTAGCGTTCCCCGTTCACAGTCATGGGCTCGTGGGTCGTGGGTTCGAATCCTGGCGGGGTGAGATGTTGATTGTATGTAGAAGTCCGCGTGCTTTATTAGACTCATGAAATATATATGGATCCTCGTGTTTCGAAGCCGGATTTACAAAAAAACGTTACTCTGACCACCTACGTGATACGGGTAGTCCTATTAGAAGTTCGCTGCACCATAAGCCCGTTCAACAGGCTTTGTGTGAAATATAACAGAGTCTAGGACTCCTTAGTATCCTGGTGGTCCAGAGGTAGCGCTCCCGGTCACAGCCGCGGGTTCGGGGCCGTGGGTTCAATCGTGGGCGGGTGAGGTGCTGATTGTATGTAGAATCATGCGGTTTATTGGGCTAATGAAATATATATGATCCTCGTGTTTCGGCTTTCGCCGGATTGGTAAGATGTTACCTGACCACCCACGTGATAATGGTAGTCCCTATTAGAAGTTCAAGGCACCATAAGCTCGCTGGAACAGACTTTGTGTGAAATTTAACAGAGTCTAGGACTGTTTTAGTATCCGGTGGTCCAGAGGTGCAGTCCCCGGTCACAGCCATTGCGGCTCAGGCCGCGGGGTCTTAACTTTCGGCGTGAGGTGTTGATTGTATGTAGAAGTCCGTGTGGTTTATTGGGCTAATGAAATATATATGGATCCTCGTGTTTCGAAGCAGGATTTGGTAAAACGTTACTCTGACCATCTACGTGATACGGGTAGTCCCCATTTGAGGTTCACGGCGCCATAAGATCGTTGAACAGGCTTTGTGTGAAATATAACAGAGTCTAGGACTGCTTTTTGTTTCCTGCTGGTCCAGAGGTAGCGTTCCCCGTTCACAGTCATGGGCTCGTGGGCCGTGGGTTGGAATCCTAGCGGGGTGAGGTGTTGATTGTATTTAGAAGTCTGCGTGCTTTATTGGGTTAATGAAATATATATGGATCCTCGCGTTTCGAAGCCGTATTTGGTAAAACGTTACTCTGACCACCTACGTGATACGGGTAGTCCCGATTAGAAGTTCACGGCTCCATAAGCTCGTTGACCAGACTTTGTGTGAAATTTAACAGAGTCTAGGACTCCTTTTAGTATCCTGGTGGTCCAGAGGTAGCATTCCTCGGTCACAGTCATGGGTTCGTGAGCCGCGTGTTCCAATCCTGGCGGGGTGAGGTGTTGATTGTATGTAGAAGTCCGCGTGCTTTATTGGGCTAATGAAATATATATGGATCCTCGTGTTTCGAAACCAGATTTTGTAAAACGTTACTCTGACCACCTACGTGATATGGGTAGTCCCCATTAGAGGTTCACGGCGCCATAAGTTCGTTCAAAAGGCTTTGTAAGAGTTATTACAGAGACTAGGACTGTTTTTATTATCCTGGTCGTCCAGAGGTAGCGTTTTTCGGTCACAGTCGTGGGCTCGTGGGCAATGGGGTTGAATCCTTGCGGGGTGAGTTGTTGATTGTATGTAGAAGTCCGCATGCTTTATTGGGCTAATGAAATATATATGGATCCTCGTGTTTCGAAGCCGGATTTGCTAAAACGTTACTCTGACCACCTACGTGATACGGGTAGTCCCCATTAGAAGTTCGCGGCACCATAAGCTCGTTCAACAGGCTTTGTGTGAAATATAACAGAGTCTAGGACTCCTTTTAGTATCCTGGTGGTCCAGAGGTAGCGTTCCCCGGTCACAGTCATGGGTTCGTGGGCCGTGGGTTCCAATCGTGGCGGGGTGAGGTGTTGATTGTATGTAGAAGTCCGCGTGGTTTATTGGGCTAATGAAATATATATGGATCCTCGTGTTTCGATGCCGGATTTGGTAAGATGTTACTCTGACCACCTACGATACGCAGTAGTCCCTGATGAAGTTCGCACCATAAGCCTGCTAATAGACTTGTGTGAAATATAACAGAGTCTAGGACTGCTTTTAGTATCCTGGTGGTCCAGAGGTAGCAGTCCCCGGTCACAGTCATGGGCTCGTGGGCCGTGGGTTCGAATCTTTTCGGAGTGAGGTGTTGATTGTATGTAGAAGTCCGCGTGGTTTATTGGGCTAATGAAATATATATGGATCCTCGTGTTTCGAAACAGGATTTGGTAAAACGTTACTCTGACCACCTACGTGATACGGGTAGTCCCCATTAGAAGTTCACTGCGCCATAAGATCGTTGAACAGGCTTTGTGTGAAATATAACAGAGTCTAGGACTGCTATTAGTTTCCTGGAGGTCCAGAGGTAGCGTTCCCCGTCCACAGTCATGGGCTCGTGGGCCGTGGGTTTGAATCCTGGCGGGGTGAGGTGTTGATTGTATGTAGAAGTCCGCATGCTTTATTGGGCTAATGAAATATATATGGATACTTGTGTTTCGAAGCCGTATTTGGTAAAACGTTACTCAGACCACCTACGTGATACGGGTAGTCCCCATTAGAATGTTCACGGCGCCATAAGCTCGTTGAACAGGCTTTGTGTGAAATATAACAGAGTCTAGGACTGCTTTTAGTATCCTGGTGGTCCAGAGGTAGCGTTCCCCGTTAACAGTCATGGGCTCGTGGGCCGTGGGTTCGAATCCTGGCGTGGTGAGGTGTTGATTGTATGTAGAAGTTCGCTTGCTTTATTGGGCTAATGAAATATATAAGGATCCTCGTGTTTCGAATCCGGATTTGGTAAAATGTTACTCTTACCACCTACAAGATACGGGTAGCCCCATTAGAGTTTCTCGGCGCCATAAGCTCGTTGAACAGGCTTTGAGTGAAATATAACAGAGCCTAGGACTGCTTTTATTATCCTGGTGGTCCAGAGGTAGCGTTCCCCGTTCACAGTCATGGGCTCGTGGGTCGTGGGTTCGAATCCTGGCGGGGTGAGGTGTTGATTGTATGTAGAAGTCCGCGTGCTTTATTGGACTAATGAAATATATATGGATCCTCGTGTTTCGAAGCCGGATTTGCTAAAACGTTACTCTGACCACCTACGTGATACGGGTAGTCCCCATTAGAAGTTCGCTGCACCATAAGCTCGTTCAACAGGCTTTGTGTGAAATATAACAGAGTCTAGGACTCCTTTTAGTATCCTGGTGGTCCAGAGGTAGCGTTCCCCGGTCACAGTCATGGGTTCGTGGGCCGTGGGTTCCAATCGTGGCGGGGTGAGGTGTTGATTGTATGTAGAAGTCCGCGTGGTTTATTGGGCTAATGAAATATATATGGATCCTCGTGTTTCGATGCCGGATTTGGTAAGATGTTACTCTGACCACCTACGTGATACGGGTAGTCCCCATTAGAAGTTCGCGGCACCATAAGCTCGTTGAACAGACTTTGTGTGAAATTTAACAGAGTCTAGGACTGCTTTTAGTATCCTGGTGGTCCAGAGGTAGCAGTCCCCGGTCACAGTCATGGGCTCGTGGGCCGTGGGTTCGAATCCTTTCGGCGTGAGGTGTTGATTGTATGTAGAAGTCCGTGTGGTTTATTGGGCTAATGAAATATATATGGATCCTCGTGTTTCGAAGCAGGATTTGGTAAAACGTTACTCTGACCATCTACGTGATACGGGTAGTCCCCATTAGAGGTTCACGGCGCCATAAGATCGTTGAACAGGCTTTGTGTGAAATATAACAGAGTCTAGGACTGCTTTTAGTTTCCTGCTGGTCCAGAGGTAGCGTTCCCCGTTCACAGTCATGGGCTCGTGGGCCGTGGGTTGGAATCCTAGCGGGGTGAGGTGTTGATTGTATTTAGAAGTCTGCGTGCTTTATTGGGTTAATGAAATATATATGGATCCTCGCGTTTCGACGCCGTATTTGGTAAAACGTTACTCTGACCACCTACGTGATACGGGTAGTCCCGATTAGAAGTTCACGGCTCCATAAGCTCGTTGACCAGACTTTGTGTGAAATTTAACAGAGTCTAGGACTCCTTTTAGTGTCCTGTCGGTCCAGAGGTAGCATTCCTCGGTCACAGTCATGGGTTCGTGAGCCGCGTGTTCCAATCCTGGCGGGGTGAGGTGTTGATTGTATGTAGAAGTCCGCGTGCTTTATTGGGCTAATGAAATACATATGGATCCTCGTGTTTCGAAACCAGATTTTGTAAAACGTTACTCTGACCACCTACGTGATATGGGTAGTCCCCATTAGAGGTTCACGGCGCCATAAGTTCGTTGAAAAGGCTTTGTAAGAGTTATTACAGAGACTAGGACTGTTTTTATTATCCTGGTCGTCCAGAGGTAGCGTTTTTCGGTCACAGTCGTGGGCTCGTGGGCAATGGGTTCGAATCCTTGCGGGGTGAGTTGTTGATTGTATGTAGAAGTCCGCATGCTTTATTGGGCTAATGAAATATATATGGATCCTCGTGTTTCGAAGCCGGATTTGCTAAAACGTTACTCTGACCACCTACGTGATACGGGTAGTCCCCATTAGAAGTTCGCGGCACCATAAGCTCGTTCAACAGGCTTTGTGTGAAATATAACAGAGTCTAGGACTCCTTTTAGTATCCTGGTGGTCCAGAGGTAACGTTCCCCGGTCACAGTCATGGGTTCGTGGGCCGTGGGTTCCAATCGTGGCGGGGTGAGGTGTTGATTGTATGTAGAAGTCCGCGTGGTTTATTGGGCTAATGAAATATATATGGATCCTCGTGTTTCGATGCCGGATTTGGTAAGATGTTACTCTGACCACCTACGTGATACGGGTAGTCCCCATTAGAAGTTCGCGGCACCATAAGCTCGTTGAACAGACTTTGTGTGAAATTTAACAGAGTCTAGGACTGCTTTTAGTATCCTGGTGGTCCAGAGGTAGCAGTCCCCGGTCACAGTCATGGGCTCGTGGGCCGTGGGTTCGAATCCTTTCGGCGTGAGGTGTTGATTGTATGTAGAAGTCCGTGTGGTTTATTGGGCGAATGAAATATATATGGATCCTCGTGTTTCGAAGCAGGATTTGGTAAAACGTTACTCTGACCATCTACGTGATACGGGTAGTCCCCATTAGAGGTTCACGGCGCCATAAGATCGTTGAACAGGCTTTGTGTGAAATATAACAGAGTCTAGGACTGCTTTTAGTTTCCTGCTGGTCCAGAGGTAGCGTTCCCCGTTCACAGTCATGGGCTCGTGGGCCGTGGGTTGGAATCCTAGCGGGGTGAGGTGTTGATTGTATTTAGAAGTCAGCGTGCTTTATTGGGTTAATGAAATATATATGGATCCTCGCGTTTCGAAGCCGTATTTGGTAAAACGTTACTCTGACCACCTACGTGATACGGGTAGTCCCGATTAGAAGTTCACGGCTCCATAAGCTCGTTGACCAGACTTTGTGTGAAATTTAACAGAGTCTAGGACTCCTTTTAGTATCCTGGTGGTCCAGAGGTAGCATTCCTTGGTCACAGTCATGGGTTCGTGAGCCGCGTGTTCCAATCCTGGCGGGGTGAGGTGTTGATTGTATGTAGAATCCGCGTGCTTTATTGGGCTAATGAAATATATATGGATCCTCGTGTTTCGAAACCAGATTTTGTAAAACGTTACTCTGACCACCTACGTGATATGGGTAATCCCCATTAGAGGTTCACGGCGCCATAAGTTCGTTGAAAAGGCTTTGTAAGAGTTATTACAGAGACTAGGACTGTTTTTAGTATCCTGGTCGTCCAGAGGTAGCGTTTTTCGGTCACAGTCGTGGGCTCGTGGGCAATGGGTTCGAATCCTTGCGGGGTGAGTTGTTGATTGTATGTAGAAGTCCGCATGCTTTATTGGGCTAATTGAAATATATATGGATCCTCGTGTTTCGAAGCCGTATTTGGTAAAACGTTACTCTGACCACCTACGTGATACGGGTAGTCCCGATTAGAGGTTCACGGCGCCATAAGCTCGTTGAAAATGCTTTGTGTGAAATATAACAGAGTCTAGGACTGCTTTTAGTATCCTGGTGGTCCAGAGGTAGCGTTCCCCAGTCACAGTCATGGGTTCGTGGGCCGTGGGTTCCAATCGTGGCGGGGTGAGGTGTTGATTATATGTAGAAGTCCGCATGCTTTATTGGACTAATGAAATATATATGGATCCTCGTGTTTCGAAGCCGGATTTGGTAAAACGTTACTCTGACCACCTACGTGATACGGGTAGTCCCCATTAGAGGTTCACGGCACCATAAGCTCGCTGAACATGCTTCGTGTGAAATATAACAGAGTCTAGGACTGCTTTTAGTATCCTGGTGGTCCAGAGGTAGCATTCCCCGGTCACAGTTGTGGGCTCGTGGGCCGTGGGTTCGAATCCTGGCAGGGTCAGGTGTTGATTGTATATAGAAGTCCGCGTGCTGTATTGGACTAATGAAATATATATGGATCCTCGTGTTTCGAAGCCGGATTTGGTAAAACGTTACTCTGACCACCTATGAGATACGGGTAGTCCCCATTAGAGGTTTTTGGCGCCATAAGCTTGTTGAACAGGCTTTGAGTGAAATATAACAGAGTCTAGGACTGCTTTTAGTATGTTGGTGGTCCAGAGGTAGCGTTCCCCAGTCACATCATGGGCTCGTGGGCCGTGGGTTGGAATCCTGTAGGGGTTAGGTGTTGATTGTATGTAGAAGTCCGCGTGCTTTATTGGACTAATGAAATATATATGGATCCTCGTGTTTCGAAGCCGGATTTGGTAAAACGTTACTATGACCACCCTCGTCGGTGAGTCCCATTAGAGGTTCACGGCACCATAAGCTCGTTGAACATGCTTTGTGTAAAATATAACAGAGTCTAGGACTGCTTTTAGTATCCTTGCGGTCCAGAGGCAGCATTCCCCGGTCACAGTTATGGGCTCGTGGGCCGTGGGTTCGAATCCTGGAGGGGTGAGGTGTTGATTGTATGTAGAAGTCCGCGTGCTTTATTGGACTAATGAAATATATATGGATCCTCGTGTTTCGAAGCCGGATTTGGTAAAACGTTACTCTGACCACCTACGAGATACGGGTGGTCCCCATTAGAGGTTCCCGGCGCCATAAGCTCGTTGAACAGGCTTTGTGTGAAATATAATCGAGTCTAGGACTGCTTTTAGTATCCTGGTGGTCCAGAGGTAGCTTTCCCCTTGTCAGAGTCATGGGCTCGTGGGCCGTGGGTTCCAATCCTGGCAGGGTGTGGTGTTGATTGTATGTAGAAGTCTGCGTGCTTTATTGGGCTAATGAAATATTTATGGATCCTTGTGTTTCGAAGCCGGATTTGGTAAAACGTTACTCTGACAACCTACGTGATACGGGTAGTCCCCATTAGAGGTTCACGGCGCCATAAGTTCGTTGAACAGGCTTTGTGTGAAATATAACAGAGTTTACGACTGCTTTAAGTATCCTGGTGGTCCAGAGGTAGCATTCCCCGGTCACAGTTGTTGGCTCGTGGGCCGTCGGTTCTAATCCTGGCGGGGTGAAGTGTTGATTGTATGTAGAAGTCCGCGTGCTTTATTGGGCTAATGAAATATATATGATCCTCGTGTTTCGATGCCAGATTTGGTAAAATCTTACTCTGACCAACTACGTGATACGGGTAGTCCCCATTAGAAGTTCGCGACACCATAAGCTCGTTGAAGAGACTTTGTGTGAAATTTAACATAGTCTAGGACTGCTTTTAGTATCCTGGTGGTCCAGAGGTAGCGTTCGCCTTGTCACAGTCATGGGCTCATGGGCCGTGGGTTCCAATCCTGGCGGGGTGAGGTGTTGATTGTATGTAGAAGTCTGCGTGGTTTATTGGGCTAATGAAATATATATGGATCCTCGTGTTTCGAAGCCGGATTTGGTTAAACATTACTCTGACCACCTACGTGATACGGGTAGTCCCCATTAGAATGTTCACGGCACCATAAGCTCATTCAACAGGCTTTGTGTGAAATATAACAGAGTCTAGGACTGCTTTTAGTATTCTGGTGGTCCAGAGGTAGCCTTCCCCGTTAACAGTCATGGGCTCGTGGGCCGTGGGTTCGAATCCTGGCGGGGTGAGGTGTTGATTGTATGTAGAAGTTCGCTTGCTTTATTGGGCTAATGAAATATATATGGATCCTCGTGTTTCGAATCCGGATTTGATAAAATGTTACTCTGACCACCTACGAGATACGGGGAGTCCCCATAAGAGGTTCATGGCGCCATAAGCTCGTTGAACAGGCTTTGATTGAAATATAACAGAGTCTAGGACTGCTTTTAGTATCCTGGTGGTCCAGAGGTAGCAGTCCCCGGTCACAGTCATGGGCTCGTGGGCCGTGGGTTCGAATCCTGTCGGAGTGAGGTGTTGATTGTATGTAGAAGTCCGCGTGGTTTATTGGGCTAATGAAATATATATGGATCCTCGTGTTTCGAAACAGGATTTGGTAAAACGTTACTCTGACCACCTACGTGATAGGGGTAGTCCCCATTAGAAGTTCACGGCGCCATAAGATCATTGAACAGGCTTTGTGTGAAATATAACAGAGTCTAGGACTGCTATTAGTTTCCTGGAGGTCCAGAGGTAGCGTTCCCCGTCCACAGTCATGGGCTCGTGGGCCGTGGGTTTGAATCCTGGCGGGGTGAGGTGTTGATTGTATGTAGAAGTCCGCATGCTTTATTGGGCTAATGAAATATATATGGATACTTGTGTTTCGAAGCCGTATTTGTTAAAACGTTACTCAGACCACCTACGTGATACGGGTAGTCCCCATTAGAATGTTCACGGCGACATAAGCTCGTTGAACAGGCTTTGTGTGAAATATAACAGAGTCTAGGACTGCTTTTAGTATCCCGGTGGTCCAGAGGTAGCGTTCCCCGTTAACAGTCATGGGCTCGTGGGCCGTGGGTTCGAATCCTGGCGTGGTGAGGTGTTGATTGTATGTAGAAGTTCGCTTGCTTTATTGGGCTAATGAAATATATAAGGATCCTCGTGTTTCGAATCCGGATTTGGTAAAATGTTACTCTTACCACCTACAAGATACGGGTAGCCCCATTAGAGTTTCTCGGCGCCATAAGCTCGTTGAACAGGCTTTGAGTGAAATATAACAGAGTCTAGGACTGCTTTTATTATCCTGGTGGTCCAGAGGTAGCGTTCCCCGTTCACAGTCATGGGCTCGTGGGTCGTGGGTTCGAATCCTGGCGGGGTGAGGTGTTGATTGTATGTAGAAGGCCGCGTGCTTTATTGGGCTAATGAAATATATATGGATCCTCGTGTTTCGATGCCGGATTTGGTAAAACGTTACTCTGACCACCTACGAGATACGGGTAGTCCCCATTAGAGGATCCCGGCGCCATAAGCTCGATGAAAAGACTTTGTGTGAAATATAATAGAGTCTAGGACTGCTTTTAGTATCCTGGTGGTCCAGAGGTAGCATTCCCCGTGTCACAGTCATGGGCTCGTGGGCCGTGGGTTCCAATCCTGGCGGGGTGAGGTGTTGATTGTGTGTAGAAGTCTGCGTGGTTTATTGGGCTAATGAAATATTTATGGATCCTTGTGTTTCGAAGCCAGATTTGTAAAACGTTACTCTGCCCACCTACGTGATACGTGTAATGAGACAAAACACAAAAGGAGGAAGAATATAAATATAGGAAGGAGTAGAGAGAGTAGGAATGTAAAGATAAAAAGGAATGTAAAGGTAGGAAACTTGGTAGCGTGGCCTGGATTTTATTTGCACAGCGCCACTACGCTTATCTTATCTCGTATGTCAATACACATATATCACTTCTTAAAGGGACAACTTGTTAAACACCTCTTGATACAACTATTTATTACTTCACTCAATGACATGGACACATTAATATCACTCTTATATCGGGGTACTAACACATTATGCTTTACGTTACTTGACACTGACTCTCGGACACACCTGAATGAATACACTTCCCACAGTAGGTAACTCACCCTAGGACGTTCTGACAAGACTCACGTGTACCCTGACGTAGGCCCAGTGAGTGCTGGCTGGGCTGCCTCCATCACAGGGAGAGTCTGCTTAGCTGACGATGCCGTGGTCTAGTCGGGAGGTCTCCCTCCCGACCTGGGGAGGGGACGTGCGTGACTCTGCTTAGTGAACCGAGTGACGACCCGAGCGGGAGAGAGATGACAGCAACCAGAATGAGAATCGTAATGGAATCCCGAATGGAATCTCGAATATCGAATCTCGAATGCCGAATATGGAATGCCCGTGGACGGGACTGTAGGGCCTTTATATGGGGTCGGCCCAGCCGGCTTCTGACCTCTAACAATTAACACTAAACTGGTTTGATCTGGATAATTGTGTGCAGGTGTGGTCCTGGCCAGGTGTCTTGGCTAGGTGCGGTTGTAGGTCACCGGCTCACGTCATTAGCGGGCAAGGTCAAGTCCCTAGGGTCGACCTGAGGTGTGTCAGCCTGGAATGCGGTGGTACCACGAGGTCTGTGGTGTACTTGCTGTTATATGTGACATAATTCTGGGCTGTAAGGTTTGGTCTGACAATCACTCATTACACCTCCCGCCAAGACCAAAGCTTCATCACAGAGACTGATGTCACATATAGACAGCAACATCACGTGTGGTGTCAAAGATAATCCCTGGGGCGCTAACATAGTCTCACATTTACAACCAACAATCTCATAGGTGTATGTTTTTCTACTGGCGCTAGTTTGATCTGACAAAGCTCACTATACCTCCCGCCAAGATCAAAGCTTCTATGCCAGGAGAAAAAGGAAACATAGCAAGTGAACATAGAATGAAAAAAATCCTTCATATGTAGCATAGTGTCCGAGGCAACCTTGCAAATCACATTCTACAAACAATAACAGGTGTTACATTTCCTTATCAGCCCATGTCAAAATAATAATTCATCTCAGTCAGTAATATAGCTACAACATCGTGTTTCATAGTCCAAGACATTGATCAAATGAACTCATAGAAAAAAGTGAGACTAAAAAAAACATTCTTTGTAGTAAACATCAACAAAATCAGAGAAAATACTTCAAACTACAAAAAATGTTCCTACTTCACATATTAGGGTATTGATATATTTTTATTATACATCAACAACATCAGTACATTAGTTGGGTCCGGCATAGCTCACGTCTTCCATCCAGCTGGTATCTGAAAAATAGGGGATGGCGGCAGCTCAGCAGCTGTAGTCGGTTGGTCCTTCATCATCGGCTTTCTTGTGATGTCAGGACAGCACATCTTCTGTCTTCTTTCTTCACATAGCACATCTTCTGTCTTCTGTCTTCTTCCTTCACATACCGCACCTTGTAGGTCGTTTCTCCACACCTTCTGACTTCTTCTCACTTCCTCCTGGTTTCTATACTCTTCCAGACGAGTTTTCTGTCCCATCTGCGTTCTTCCTCGATACATCTTCATTTTCATATTCCAGATGAATTTTTCTGCTC
>NW_024741128.1:0-5529 GCF_018991925.1 Homarus americanus
GTCACCCTTTCAGTGCCATGAATCGCGGTGTGATGGCCGGGCACCCCTTCAGCTCCATGACCCGTGGTGTGAGGACCGGGAACCGCTTCAACCCCATGACCCGGGGTGTGAGGGCTGGGCATCCCTTTAGGTCCATGACCCGGGGTGTGAGGGCCGTGCACCACTTCAGCGACATGACCCGGGGTGTGAAGGATGGGCACCCTTTCAGTGCCATGAATCGGGGTGTGATTGCCGGGTACCCCTTCAGCTCCATGACCCGTGGTGTGAGGACCGGGAACCGCTTAAACCCCATGATCCGGGGTGTGAAGGCCAGGTAACCCTTTAGGTCCATGACCCGGGGTGTGAGGGCCGTGCACCGCTTAAGTGACATGACCCGGGGTGTGAGGGCAGGGCACCCGTTTAGTGACATGACCCGGGGTGTGAGGGCCGGGCACCCCTCCAGCACCATGACCCGGAGTGTGAGGGCCGGGCACCCCTTCAGTGACATGACCCGGGGTTTGAGGGCCGGGCACCCCTTCAGCACCATAACACGGGGTGTGAGGGCCGGGCACCCTTTCAGTGCCATGACCCGGGGTGTGAGGGCCGGGCTTCCCTTCAGTGACATGACCTAGGGTGTGAGGGCCGGGGACCCTTTCAGTGTCATAAACCTGGTTGTGAGGGACGGGCACCCCTGAAGTGCCATGAAACGGGGTGTGAGTGCCGAGCACCCATACAGTGCTTTGAAAAAGGGTGTGTGTGCCGGGCACCCCTTCATATGACCCGGGGTGTCAGGGCCGGGCACCCCTCCTGCACCATGACCGGTGGTGTGAGCGCCGGGCACCCCATAAGTGACATGAACCAGGGTGTTAGGGCCCGGCACCCCTTCAGTGCCATGAGACGGGGTGTGAGTGCCGGGCACCCCGTTAGTGCCATGAAACGGGGTGTGAGGGCCGGGCACCCCTTCAGAGCTATGAACCGGAGTGTGAGGGCCGGGCACCCCTTCACATGACACGGGGTGTGAGGGCCGGGCTCGATTTCAGTGCCATGAATCGGGATGTAATGGCCGGGCACCCCTCCAGCACCATGACCCGGGGTATGAGGGCCGGGCACCCCATCAGCACCATGACCCGGGGTGTGAGGACCGTGCAGCCCTTCAGTACCATGACCCGGGGTGTGAGGGCTAGGCACCCCTTAAGTGCCATGATCCGGAGTGTGACAGCTGGACACCCCTTCAGTGACGTGACACGGGGTATGAGGGCCGGGAAAACTTTCAGTGCCATAAAATCGGGGTGTGAAAGCGGAAGTAGCCCTTCCAGCGCACCATGACCCGGGGGTGTGAAGAGACGAGCACCCCTTCAGTGCCATGACCCGGGTGAGGGCCAGGAACTCCTTCAGTGACATGACCTGGGTGTGAGGGCGGGCACCCCTTCAGTGACATGACCCGGGGTGTGAGGGCGGGCACCCCTCAGCACACCATGACCCGGGGTTTGAGGGCGGGAACCCCCATCAGCACCACATGACCAGGGGTGTGAGGGCTGGGCACCCCTCCGACACCATGACCCGGGGTTTGAGGGCCGGGCACCCTTTCAGTGCCATAAATCGGGGTGTGAAAGCCAGGCAGCCCTTCAGCACCATGACCCGGGGTGTGAGGGACAGGCACCCCTTCAGTGCCATGACCCGGGGTGTTAGGGCCGGGAACCCTTCAGTGACATGACCCGGGGTGTGAGGGCCGGGAACCGCTTCAACCCCATGACCCGTGGTGTGAAGGCCGGGCACCTTTAGGTCCATGACCCGGGGTGTTAGGGCCGTTCACCCCTTCAGTTCCAAGACCCGGGGTGTGAGGGCCGGGCACCCCTTCAGTGTCATGAACCGGGGTGTGAGGGCCGGGCACCCCTACAGTGCTGCGAACCGGGGTGTGAGGGCCGGGCACCCCTTCACATGACCCGTTGTGTGAGGGTCGGGCACCCCTTCAGTGAAATGAATCGGGGTGTGAGGGCCGGGCTCCCCTTCAGCACCATGACCCAGAGTGTTAGGGCCGGGCTCGATTTCAGTGCCAAGAATCGGGGTGTGAGGGCCGGGCACCCCATCAGCACCATGACCCGGGTTGTGATGGCCGGGAACCGCTTCAACCCCATGACCCGGGGTGTGAGGGCCGGGCACCCCTCAGCCACCATGATCCGGGGTGTGAGGGCCGGGCACCCTTTCAGTGCCATGATTCGGGGTGTGAAAGCCGGGCACCCATTCAGCACCATGACCCGGGGTGTGAGGGCCAGGCACCCTTTCAGTGCCATGACCCGGGGTGTGAGGGCCGGGCACCCCTTCAGTGACATGACCTGGGGTGTGATTGCCGGGCACCCCTTCAGTGACATGACCCGGGTTGTGAGGGCCGGGCACCCCTCCAGCACCATGACCCGGGGTGTGAGGGCCGGGCACCCCAAGAGTGCTGCAAACCGGGGTGTTAGGGATGGGCACCCCTTCACTGTCATGAACCGGAGTGTGAGGGCAGGGCACCTTTCAGTGCCATGAAGCGGGGGTGTGAGGGCCGGGCACCCTAGAGTGCTGCAAACCGGGGGTGTGAGGGCCGGGCACCCCTTCACATG
Organism: Homarus americanus; assembly: GCF_018991925.1. Taxonomy (NCBI): domain Eukaryota; kingdom Metazoa; phylum Arthropoda; class Malacostraca; order Decapoda; family Nephropidae; genus Homarus; species Homarus americanus. The sequence continues at coordinate 2,580 of NW_024741128.1, forward strand.
ACCCCGGGGTGTGAGGGTCAGAGCACCCCTTCAGTGAAATGAATCGGGGGTGTGAGGGCCGGAGCGCCCCTTCAGTGACATGACCCGGGGTGTGAGGGACAGGCACCCCTTCAGTGCATGACCCGGGGTGTGTGGGCCGGACACCCTTTCAGTGCCATGACGGGGTGTGAGGGCCGATCACTCAGCTTCAGTGCCATGACCCGGGTGTGAGGGCTGGGCATCCCTTCGTCCCATGACCGAGGTGTGAGGCCAGCCACCCGTTGGAGTCTATAACCAGGTGTGTGAGGGCCGGGCACACCTTCATTGCCATGGCCAGGGGTGTGACGGCTGGGCACCGCTTCAGTGACATGACCCGGGGTGTGAGGGCCGGCCACCCCTTCAGTGACATGACCCGGGGCGTCAGTTACGGGCACCCCTTCAGTGCCATGAGCCGGGGTGTGAGGGCCGGGCACCCCTTGAGTGCCATGAAACGGGGTGTGAGGGCCGGCCACAACTACAGAGCTATGAACCGGGGTGTGAGGGCCAGGCACCCCTTCACATGACACGGGGTGTGAGGGCCGAGCACCCGTTTAGGTCTATAACCAGGTGTGTGAGGGCCGGGCACCGCTTCAGTGCCATGTCCCGGGGTGTGAGGGCCGGGCACCCCTTTAGTGCCATGAGCAGGGGTGTGAGGGCCGGGCACCCCTTTAGTGCCATGAAACGGGGTGTGAGGGCCGGGCAACCCTACAGAGCTATGAATCGGGATGTGAGGGCCGGGCACCACTTTACATGACACGGGGTGTGAGGGCCGGGCAGCCCTTCATATGACACGGGGTGTGAGGGCCGGGCACCTTTTCAGTGCCATGACCCGGGGTGTGAGGGCCGGGCTCGATTTCAGTGCCATGAATCGGGGTGTGAGGGCCGGGCACCCTTCCAGCACCATGATCCGGGGTATGAGGGCCGGGCACCCCTTCAGTGCTATGACCCGTGGTGTGAGGGCCGGGCAACCTTTCAGTGACATGACACCGGGGTGTGAGGGCCGGGCACTCTCCAGCAGCACCATGACCTGAGTGTGAGGGCCGGGCACCCCTTCAGTGACATGACCCGGGGTTTGAGGGCCGGGCACCCCTTCAGCACCATAACACGGGGTGTGAGGGCCGGGCACCCTTTCAGTGCCATGACCCGGGGTGTGAGGGCCGGGCTTCCCTTCAGTGACATGACCTAGGGTGTGAGGGCCGGGGACCCTTTCAGTGTCATAAACCTGGTTGTGAGGGACGGGCACCCCTGAAGTGCCATGAAACGGGGTGTGAGTGCCGAGCACCCATACAGTGCTTTGAAAAAGGGTGTGTGTGCCGGGCACCCCTTCACATGACCCGGGGTGTCAGGGCCGGGCACCCCTCCAGCACCATGACCCGGGTGTGAGCGCCGGCACCCCATAAGTGACATGAACCAGGGTGTTAGGGCCGGGCACCCCTTCAGTGCCATGAGCCTGGGTGTGAGTGCCGGGCACCCCTTTAGTGCCATGAAACGGGGTGTGAGGGCCGGGCACCCCTACAGAGCTATGAACCGGAGTGTGAGGGCCGGGCACCCCTTCACATGACACGGGGTGTGAGGGCTGGGCACCTTTTCAGTGCCATGACCCGGGGTATGAGGGCCGGGCTCGATTTCAGTGCCATGAATCGGGATGTAATGGCCGGGCACCCCTCCAGCACCATGACCCCGGGTATGAGGGCCGGGCACCCCATTAGCACCATGACCCGGGGTGTGAGGACCGTGCAGCCCTTCAGTACCATGACCCGGGGTGTGAGGGCTAGGCACCCCTTAAGTGCCATGATCCGGAGTGTGACAGCTGGGCACCCCTTCAGTGACATGACACGGGGTATGAGGGCCGGGAACCCTTTCAGTGACATGACCTGGGGTTTGAGGGCCGCGAACCCCATCAGCACCATGACCCTGGGTGTGCTGGCCGGGAACCGCTTCAACCCCATGAACCGGGGTGTGAGGCCCGGGCACCCCTTTAGTGACATGACCAGGGGTGTGAGGGCCGGGCACCCCTCCGACACCATGAACCGGGGTTTGAGGGCCGGGCACCCTTTCAGTGCCATAAATCGGGGTGTGAAAGCCAGGCAGCCCTTCAGCACCATGACCCGGGGTGTGAGGGACAGGCACCCCTTCAGTTCCATGACCCGGGGTGTGAGGGCCGGGAACCCCTTCAGTGACATGACCTGGGGTGTGAGGGCCGGGCACCCCTTCAGGGACATGACCCGGGGTGTGACGGACGGGCATCCCTTCAGTGCCATGAACTGGGGTGTGAAGGCCGGGCACCCCTTCAGTGCCATGAATCGGGGTGTGAGCGCCGGGCACCCCTTCAGCAATATGACCCGGGATGTGAGGGCCGGGCTCGATTTCAGTGCCATGAATCGGGGTGTGAGGGCTGGGCACCCCTCCAGCACCATAACCCGGGGTATGAGGGCCGGGCACCAGTGCTATGACCCGGGGTGTGACGGCCGGGCACCCTTTCAGTGACATGACCCGGGGTGTGAAGGGCGGGTACCCCTTCAATGACATGACTCGGGGTGTGTGGGCCGGACACCCTTTTAGTGCCATGACCCGGGCCGTGAGGGCCGATCACTCCTTCAGTGCCATGACCCGGGGTGTGAGGGCCGGGCACCCCTTCAGCCCCATGACCCGAGGTGTGAGGGCCTGCCACCTGTTTAGGTCTATAACCAGGTTTGTGAGGGCCGGGCACACCTTCAGTGCCATGGCCAGGGGTGTGACGGCCGGGCACCGCTTCAGTGCCATGACGCAGGGTGTGAGGGCCGGGCACCCCTTTAGTGCCATGAGCCGGGGTGTGAGGGCCGGGCACCCATTTAGTGCCATGAAACGGGGTGTGAGGGCAAGGCACCCCTACAGAGCTATGAACCGGGGTGTGAGGGCCGGGCACCCCTTCACATGACACGGGTTGTGAGGG
>NW_024741129.1:0-18151 GCF_018991925.1 Homarus americanus
ATTTTTTGTTGTTGTTGTATAGATTGTCGGACCGTAGTCCGACACGGGCCTGCCTATAGGCGGCCCGTTTGGTGGTTCGGCTGGAGCTCCAGGAGCAGCCAGACCGGATTGGGATTGGAGGTGGTCCCACCTGCAGATTGGAGGATACTGCAGGTTGCAAGTGTGAGCGGACCCCCGATCAGTGGACGCTTACCACCAGCCCCCACTCTTGGACGTGGTCAGCTTCAGTGGCGCCCCCGAACTGGGGTCCGCACTTGCTGGGAGAGGATGCTCTAAGCTATCTGGGTGGTGGGTATCGTGTTGACCCGGGTAGGTGGTGAATGTGGTCTGTATGGGCCTTTCGGGTTAGAGTGGCCGCTGGTGTTGTGTGTGTTTCTTGGGAGATTTGAGTTCTGTTTCAGGCTTTGTGTGACCTCGCAATCGAGGAGATAGTGTTCAAGTGGGTAGGCTGCTGGCTCCTGACAGTAGGTGCATTCCGTGACGTCATTTCCGATCATCTGCCAGGAGCACTTGTACCTAGTCGTAGTCGGTGAAGGCTGACTTGGGTTTGTCTTGGAGTTTTCTTGTCTGCAGGTGGTTCCCCTTTTGTGGCCGCCAGGTACCATTTGGCTGGTTGGGAACCAGCGTTGAGTGCATGAAGGCTCTTTTTGATGTGGAGCTTGGTAGTCTTTCTGAGGTGATTCTTGATCTGTTGCACACTTGCTGGAACTTGGATGTGTACGCTACTAGAACGTGTAGCTGCCTTGGCTGCTTCGTCTGCCACGTCGTTTCCTCCGATCCCTACATGACTGGGAATCCAGTGTAAGACGACTGGTCGGTTTTGGCTTTGGAATTCCTGTAGCTGTGCGAGGATCGAGGTGATGATGTGGACGTTGTCTCTTGGTTGACTGTGTTGCAGCGCCTGCATGGCCGATTTCGAGTCCGTGTGAATTATGACGGACTTGTTGTGTTGTGACGCGTGTTGTAGGGCCTTTGAGATTGCTACCAGTTCTGTTTGTAGGGTGGAGCAGTCGTTGGAAAGTCTCCATTGGAGGGTCTGACCTTGGGTGTAGAAGGCCGCTCGGATCTATGATGTTTGGTCCACCGAGCCGTCTGTGAAGTATGATGCTGCATCAGCCGGTGTCTCGGTGGCTATGGCTCGAGTTATTTTTTGAGGTCCTCCTTCTGGAGGTTGGCTTTACTATCGCCTAGGTCGGTAAATTTGAGTGTGGCTGGTGGAGGGCTCCATGGTGGGAAACAGCGTAACCATTGTCTCGTGTGTCTTGGTTGTTCTTGACGAGTGTTTCTGCTTGCAGGTGTCGGATGACCTCGCTTGCCTCGTGCGACCAGGTGGCCCCTCGCACTCTGTGGTCGAGGTGGAGGGAGGCACTGATTCGAATCTTGGCAACTGTGGGCTTGTCTGCTCTACAGATTTTGGCGAGGAGACCGGCTGTCACCTGCTTGACTCCGTACTGCCAGGGGTGGTAGTTCGGTTTCCATTGCAGATTGCAAATTGGTCCACATGGGTGCTCCGAGCATGGTCCTGAGAGCATTGTTTTGGATGACTTCTAGCTTAGCTATTTGGTCTTCTCTCAGTCCAATGAGTGCTGGAGCACTGTAATCTACCAGCGATCTGATGGCGGCTGTGTAGTAGGCTTTGAGCACATGAAGGTTTGCTCCTGCGGTTTGCTGGTGAGCGACCTCATTATATTGTGTCTGCTCTTCGTCCTGTGCCTGAGATACTCGAGTTGCGGCTTGAAGGTGAGTTTCTGGTCAAACCAGATTCCAAGACACTGGTGGGCGTTGGTCAGACTACCGGCGTGTTTTGTATGGAGAGCATCTTGTCTGGTGTGTCTGTGCAGATGGCCATCGCTTTCGACTTGGCTGGATTTATCTTGAGTCAAGTCTGTTGCACTCCTCTTCTATAAGTTGGAGTGCGTGTTGCGTGTTGGCTAGTCTGTTCGATCCTCTTACTATAAGCTGTAAGTCGTCTGCATAGCAGACGGTGCCGTTTGAAGACACGGGTTACCACAGAAACACATTTCCGTTTGAAGTTGTTTATATAACTGTAACTGTTAACGTAAGTTTAAATGATTCTGTACCTGCTTCTGTCTCCTATAACTATATGCAGCATACGGCAAACACTTGATGAGGTTAATAAGTGCCAAAGTTCGATTATTAGCAATCATACTCTTATTTTTCAGGCATTGTATGAGAGAGGGACAAGAACGAAAATAAAAATAAAAGTAGAGCCAAGAAAAACAAAACGAAAAATTTAAATAAATAAATATCCTTCCCATAACATGTCAGGGGTTCAGAGTGATGGTCTAAGCCTCTAAGTGTAGGGTGGTGTTGGGGCGGGCTGGTGATCATGGTACTTGGCCTCAGCCTTGCAGCAGGAAGAAGATGGAGGCAGCTGAGTGTTTCTACACTTTTGTTAACACGACTCGCCTTCCATGAAGATACATACTGTATATTATCAGAGAGCTTCGCCTTTAAACACTATACAATGTGTTAGTGACTATTGTTATTAGGAAAAAGAACATAGATGTGTCCTTCATTCTATGACGATATTAAAGCCATAATTCTATACATTAGTTTTATTCAGATCATTTAGTATATAAATACAATGGTCAACATGAAATTCACTGTAGTTTTCAATTCAATTTAGGCATAGCTGGGTGCTGGCGTGTAGGAGGCAGGAGCAGGCCTGTAGGAGTGCTGGGGCGGGATGGTAGGCTGGGTACTGGCCTCACCCTCGTAGGTCACCTCAGCCACGTAGCCGGAGTCACCGTCGACGTAGTAAGTCACCCTCTGCACACGACCGTCGGGAAGCAACACGGAGTAGGTACCCTGGGTGTTGTAGCCATCACGGGATTCTTCATGGCCGTAGTCGTTGCCGGAGTAGTCGTCCCTCACGGCGTACTGGGAGTTGTATTGGGGGGAGTCTGTGCAAGACAACATAGTATTACTACTCGATCTGCCTATGTTTTCTAGCACACTTGCCCTTGTAAACAGCATAACACTTTTTCCAGTTTGTGTATTCGTTTTATGATAAATGAAATATTTTGTTTTTATTAACATGACTTACATAATAATTCATGAATATTTATATTGCTAAAAGACAATAGAAGGTAACATTGACATTCACGATAATGGTATTTTATGTAAAATAATTATAGATCACAGAAAAAATAATGACAAGCTCAAATTAACCTTTTATAAAGAATTTTTTCGTTCAAAAGATGTCTGGAAGTATCAACTTACGTCAGGATAAGCTGGGGCAGCAGAATAGGAAGGTCTTGGATGAGCTGGAGCATTGTAGGAGGGGCAGGGGTTGTATGCAGGAGTGGGGGAGCTGTACTGTGGGTCAGGCCTGGCGAATGCTGCAGCCACAAGGCGGCAAATAACACAACCTACAGAACGAAACCACAACACTTATAATAAACATTAATGTTAACTATACTTTCAGTGATCAGTGATATCTTTCGCTTGTATTTCGTGACCTAAAAAACATGATACACTTCAACACTACAACGTACAGGTATATCTATCAAGTATCATATCAACGATTTGCAGACAAGATCTATTCACCTTGGGAGCCATGGTGCTATAAGAATGAACTGTTGATAAGACTGTTGTTGCGTGAGGCAGACCGAAGCCTTATATACCTGTAGACCCGCCCAGGTCATGTGACGTAGCCAGTCTAGGGAACATGGCACCTATATATTTTTAGACGGTAATAATTATGTGAATGTATGATGATGATGCTTTACGAGACGAATCACATGAAAAGATAATATGGTAATGAAAAATGAGACAGAAAGATGATAAAGTTTGTGGGGGTAGCTGTATAATGATACAATTATCACTGAAAAATTATTGAAACATATTTAAGAAATAACAAGTCAATTTAAACAATATATGGACGTTCACTCCTTCAAGGGTAGCTCGACGTGATCTCTTATTTCTTCACTTGGTTCCTCCAGAGGCTGATAATCTTTAGGAGTGAATGTAGGAAATGAGCAATACAAAATGACTGTGTAGTTAGAGTAGTGGATGTGTATTTGTATGAGAAAACCTGACAAGAGCTGAGTAATATTAGCTGAGTGAAGCTAATATTAGTAGTAGTACTAGTAGTAGTAGAGAAGTATTAGTTATTATCATCCTTCTTGTCCTCCATATAATTGTATTATTCTTATTCTTTTATTTGTATTATTTTCGTTAATATTATCATCATTATCATTATTTTATTATTAATATTATTACGGTATTATTAATATCACGTTATTACTAACATCATTATTAACATTATCATTATTGATATTATCATTATTATCATTTTATCATTATACTGTAAATACTAACCCAGAAGTTACTTCGTGGCCTACTTTAAGATGTCGCCTGTCCATCTCCTTACTCAACTCTGCTCTGCTGAGTTAGCCAGTGAAATGGTTGAGGACGGTGAAGGCCACTAAAAGTAGTAGTAGTATTTGCTGCTGCTGTTGTTTTATCCAAGTGGTCACTGCAGTGTAATTTAACAAATCTGAAAGCCATAAGTTCTTTAATAATTTTTGTAATTCATATGGACCGTGAAATTCCACGAGACGTGTAAGATCCCTGAAATCCATGAATAACCATGAAATCCGTGAATATTCAGGCAATTCATGAAAATCCATAGTTTCATTAAATATATAAAGGTTCCTCCATGAATTCATAAATCTACCAAATCTCTCAAATTATGAAATATCCATACAAATCCAAGAAATTTACGGGAATCATTTTAATCCTTGTAAAATCATGAAATCCTTGAAAATCCAGGAGATCTAAGAATCTAGAAAATTTATGAAATCCGTAGAAATATAAAACATCCGCAAAATCTGTGAAATCTATGTACAATAAATGCAAGAGTTGTTTGTGCTTGGTTTTGTAAGTTAAATTAATGAACTTGAAGATTTATAATCACAGTCACGAAAGCATATCCTGTATAAGGAGACTGTGCTTTGGTACAGTTGTGGAAATGTGTTCCTACACCCCTGTGGTAACACGTGTTACTAAACAGCCAACCGATATGACCAATACTCCTATAGCAAATCTATCCACCAATCACGTCCGTCGTTACGACCAATACCCCTCATACTACGAGGGTGCCGTTTGAAGACACGGGTTACCACAGGGGTGTAGGAACACATTTCAGCTTGTAGTTGTTTATATAACTGTAACTGTTAACGTAACCCTAACTGTTTCTATACCTGCTACTGTCATATACCTATATGCAGTATACAGCAAACACCTGATGGCTTGGGAAGGAAATAATGGATTAGTGATATCGTTTATGCAACAAAATCTCAAGAAGGATTGACATCAAACCTTATGAGCACTTTAAGTTTCTCTCCTGTGGTTGGTCGAGTGGTTGAGATTGAGTTGTTAAAGGTAATGTTAGTGAGATGAATAAGTGCAAAGTTCGATTAGTAGCTATCATATATTTTGTGTTTTTATTTCCGCTGGGTGTTTCCACACTTATTCTTACAGACCTTCCTAAGTATAGGATTTGCTTTTAAACACTACTAACCTCATCAATATTTGACCCATCAAATGAAAAAAGAACATAGATGTGTCCTTCATTATGCATAATTCTAAATATAAAATCTTAGGTTTTTATAAATACAATTTACCTCAAAATTCACTGAAATTTTCAATTCAATTTAAACTGCTTTGGAGTGTTAGCGTGTAGGAGGGTGCAGGAGCAGGCCTACCAAAGGAGGTGCTAGAGGGCAGGTGTGAGCAGTACTGGGCTTACTCACCCTCGTGAACCCACCTCAGCCAAGTAGCCAGGGGTCACCGTCGGCACTGACCTGGATCTTGTAACCATCTGAAAGTTCTTCTGGTGTTTAGATGATCCTCATTATTGGGGAGGTCTTGTGGCCAAGACAATACAGATTTCTGAATATAACTTATATTCTATATATTTGCCATAAAAAGTATATTTCTCTTTCCAGTTCTGCGACTCATTTTGTAATGAAATATTTTATTTTCTTCTAGTACTACTTATATAAACATTCATGAATAGCACCTATTGGTAAAGAAATCAATACAAGCACATGTAATGACGACTGAAAGGAAATATTATTTTACATATAAAATAAATTATAGATCACAGAAATAATACTGACAAAGCTCAAATAACCTTTTATAAAGATTTTCTCGTTCAAAAATGTCTGGAAGTATCGACTTCCACATCAGGATAAGCTGGAGCAGCAGAATAGGAAAGGAGGTCTTGGATGACTGCGACGACATTGTAGGAGAAACACAGGAAGTTAACACAGGATGGTGTGGGGCTATACTATAAATTGGGCTGCTGGCAATACTACAGGGCATTAAACTAATGAAACCTGGCACCCATATCGCAACACATTAATGTTAACTATACTGTGATAAAATGATATCTTATAACACATATGACCTGAAAAACATGATAAACTTCAACACTAACATACCTTCTCTTACTTATCAATTATCATATATTGGGATTTGCAGACAAAGAATCTATTCACCTTGAACCATGGTACTCTCAAATAGACTATTTAGCCCCAAGGACTGTTGTTTGGCAGACAAAGCCTTATATACCTGCTGCATTACACTTAGGGTCATGTGACATGTAGTCTGGGAACATAGCAGCTATACTATTGTAGAAGGTAATAATTATATGATAGTCGATGATGACTGGTTTTATAAGATAGATTACATGAAAGAAAGAATAATATTAATTAATAGAAAAATGAGAAAAACTGATAAAATTGGTGGAATAAGCACCAGCATAATAGCCATTTGTCACTGAAAAATTAACTTATTATTTAATTGAAATAAAATGTCAATTTAAACAATATATGGACGTTCTCTGATTCAAGGAGCTCAAACAGCGATCCAACTATTTCATAGGTTTCCTCCGAAGCTGATAATCTGAAAGAATAGATAGAAAAGAGCAACCTAAAAAACTGTTTTCATGTAGTTAGAGTGAGTAAGATGTGTATTTATGAGAAAAACCTGACAAAGCACAGAGTAGCGACCACAGTGAAGCTAATATGCAAAAATAACGCCAGTACAAAAACGTGAAGAATCTGTAGTTTTTTTGCTCGTGGCACTCCAGCACTCCCCCAATAGCCATATCTTCCTTAACCTGTTACCTTCCTATAATTAAATATCCAAATACATAAGAAAATATCAAAGCTTTATTTGGAGTTAGTTGAACCTGAATCCCTATGAATTCAGTGGCCTCACGATGTCCTCCGCTGGCTGTCTCAGCTTTAGAATACGATGCTGCTCTCTCGTTCCCCTGAGGCAGAAGCAAAACTACCGAAGAGAGAGACAAGGACAGTCGACAGTTTCATCAGGGCTGCTGCATTTTCTGGGCTGCTTCTGCTCGGTTGCCTCACACTCCGCAATTCGCGTAAAAGCATCTTGCAGTTGGTCCATCCCACCACAGGTTGCAGCGAACACTAGAGGTGAAACTGCCTTGATCAAACGACCTGAAATCTCTCCCACCACTCACCGCTTATCTTGTGGTCCTCGTTCACTCCTGGCACAACTTATCGTGAGCTAGGAATTACAATGCTGCAGCCATTGGTATGAATTACTTCCATCCTTCTTGCTCGTCAATATTAATTGAATTAATACTCTTCTTTTCTTTTTCTTTGTAATGTCATTTTTATCATTATATGTCATCAGCCCAATCTATATTTTCATCATTATCATTATCTATAGTACTACTACTGCAAGTAACCGTCATTGCCAACCCTGTGAATGTCACCTGTCCTTCCTCAAATCTGCTCTGCAGTGTCCACAGGAGACTAGATTAACCCCAATCTACCAGCAATCTGCGGGTCTACTCATATGCCCGGTTTAAATCGTTTAATTAAAATGCATAATTTTGTATTCGGATAGTTAGGCAATGGGAAATGGGTAGAGTTGGAGGTCGTTAAAAAGCAGAAGTTGGAATTTGAAAATAAAGCTGATAGTATTGCTACTCTTTATTTATTATTTAAAATAAATCTACGTACCAATTCAACAAATCTGTGAAAGCATTGTTTCTTCTATCTTTGAAATCCATATGGACCAGCGAAATTCCGCGGGGCAATATGAATCACTGAATCACAGAATACCCATGAAATCGCATTGAAAATTCAGGCATTCTTGAAATCCACAGTTTCACTGAAATATATAGTTCTTTTCCATGAATTCTTTAAATGTACCGTCTCAAATTTTGAGATATCCCTTACAAATCAAAATTCACGGAAATCTGTTTCAATCCTGTGAAATCGCAAATCCTTAAAGAAAAATCCAAAATCCACGAATCTATAAATTGTGAAATCGGTATATTATAAAAATCATGAAATCCATGATCATAAAATCTAAGAAAATGCAAAAGACATTTGTGTTTGATTTTTACTTTAAGATAAACTGATGAACTTTAAGTTTTATAATCACAATATTGAAAGGATAAAGGGCTGCTGTTTAGGACGGTTGTGAAATATATTCCTACACCCCTATATTTCCAAATCACCGAATTAATATGACCTATGTTCTATACCAAACCTATCACCAATCACGTCCGTCGCGTTGCAACCAATACCCCGTTTCATTCATAAATAGCGATATTACTGCTACGACGGTGCCATTTGAGGGGCTTTGGTTACAGGAACACATATCACGTTTCAAGTTGTTTATATAACTTATGGCTATTAAACGTAACTTTAAATAGTTCTCTACCTGCTTCTGTCTCTATAACTATACGGCAAACACTGGTGATTCTTGATGCAAAGTTGGAACTATTAGCAATCTATATTTTTCAGCGACATATAGAGAGACCGAAACTGAAAATAAAAATAAAAAGTAGAGGCAAAGAAAAAACAAAGCAAAAATTTAATAATCATAACATGTCGGGGTTCAGGTGATGGGTCTAAGCCTCTAAGTGTAAGAGGGTGTTGGGGCAGACTGATCATGGTACTTAACATAAGCCATACAGCAAGGAAAATGAAGGCAACTGAGTGTTTCTTACTTTTGACAACACGATTCGCCCATATTAAGATCAAAAATATATTCTGGGCGATATTAAAAGCCATAATTTACTACATTGGTTTTCTAGATCATTTTAAATGCCATAAAATTCGTGGTCAACATGAAATTCACTGCTGGTTTCAATTTCAATTTAAGCGCAGCAGGTGCTGGCAGGAGGCACGGAGCGAGCCTGTGCTGGGGCGGGATGGTAGGCTGGGTACTGGGCCTCCCTCATGCATTCTCTTCAGCCATTGAGTCTGGCGTCGACGTGATAAGTCTCCTCTGCGACCATCGGGAAAAACAACTGATGATGCCGTTATTATCTGGGATTCTTCATGACGTAGTCGTTGCCAGGTAATCTCTCTCTGGGTTATAGACAACATAGTATTACTCAGATACTATGGTTTCATCTTTTATAAACACCTTTTTTTAGTTTGTATATTCAATTTTTATTACTCGATAAATATTTGTTTTATATCTTTCCTTGTTTTATATCTGATTATGAATATTATATTAACTAAAAAAGACAATAGAAGTGGCATAGCATTTCACGATATTAATTATTTTTATGTAAAATAATTGAATCTGAAAAATACTTGACAACTCAAATTAACCTTTATGAGATTTTTCGCGTTCAAGATGTCTGAAATGTGTTTTATGTCCAGGATAAGCTGAAGGCAGCAAATCGGAAAGAACCTTGGAGATGGCTGAGCATTGTAGGAGAGGCAGGAGGTTGCGCTCCCAAGGAGTAGAGGCTGTGCTGTGGATCTGGCCTGGCAAATGCCTGCAGCCACAAGGGCAAATAACTTCTGAACGAAACACAACATATAAACTTTATCAATATTAACTTTCCAGTGATCAGTGATATCCTTAGCTTGTGTTCGTGACCTGAAACACTTGATAAACTTCTTACTACAACGTACAGGTATACTCTCTATCAAATATCTATATCAACGATTTGCAGACAAAGAAGAGATCTATCACTTGGGAATACATGAAATTGCTATAGAGAATGAACTGTTGTTGAAGACTGTTATTGGGTGAGGCGGACTGAAACGCCCTCTCTGTAGCCGCGCCCAGGAATATTAACGTTGTAATTAAGGGCAAGAAGGTATGATTATATGATAGTGTAGAAGTGATGGTTTGTAAAGAATGGAATCACATGAAGAAGAAATAATATGGTAATGAAAAGTGAAAGCTGATAAAATTAATTGGAATAATATATATAAATAATACATTTATGCTGAAAATTCTTGAAACCTAATTAGAAATAAAATGTCAGAATTTTAAACAATATATGGACGTTCTCTGATTCAAAGGTAGCTCGACGTGATCTCCTTATTTCTTCATTTGGTTTCCTCAAAAACTAATCAATCTGAAATGAAAAAGAGCTGTCTAAACCAACAATAATTCAATGGATGGCCTTGAGAAAAACCTGACAAGCTGAGTAACGACCACAGTGGAAACTAATATTAGTAGCAGTACAGCAAATAGAAGATGGTTTTGCACATAAATGGCTATCCAGCCTCACACATAATATACATATCTTCGCCAACACTTCTTGCCTTTAACTAAATGCTCAAAATACATAAAACATCCTAAGCTTTGTTGGGTGGATTGAACCGCAGATCTATGCAGCATTCGGTGAGTGTAACCTCGCAGTCAATATCTACCAACTATTGGCTTTGGGAGCTGATGTCTGGAAACCGAGCCGACCGAAGAGAACAGGCGACAGCTTCATCCGACTGTACTCCAATTCTCCTCCGCAGGTCTGGGGTAGAAAGCATGCTGATTCGGTCATCCACCCCAGGTTGTGAACACTAGAGAATTAGAAGTTGCGGCAATCGACGTCTAAAATCTATTTCCCCATGTACCCTACATCATCCTCGTTCTCCTGTATTGCAGCATCCGGCAGGCTAAATTTTGTTCGCCATGTGATGAATTATTTTATCTTTATCGTCAGCCTCATAATTGATCATCTCATTCTTTTTCTTTTTCTTTATCAATGTCGTTATTTTATCTGTTATTATGTATCATTAATCATATTTTCATCATTATCATTATCTATGATACTACTACTGCAGTAGCGTAAATATTATTATGTAACCAGAAGTTGCTTCGTGGCCTACTTAAGATGTCACCTGTCCTTCCTTCACTCGATATACAAATCGCTCAAGAGAGACTGAGCTATCAGCCCCTATGATACGGGCGCTTTCTCTTACGGTTTAAATCGTTTCATAATTGTATTCGGATAGTTGAGCAATAGAAATAATTTGGGGAGGTTGGAGGTCGTTCAAAAAGCAGTGAACATTAGTAGTAGTATTTGCTTCACTCTTATTTATTATTAAAAGTAGACACTGCGTGCAAATTCCAACAAATAATGAAAATAAATTTTCTTCATTATCTTTAGAAATCAAAATGGACAGAAATTCACTTAAAGACGTGCTTGAATCACCTGAATCACGAATACCCGCCGATGTGAAAATTCAAGAGCAAATTCATGCAATCCACACAGTTTGCAAAATATATAAGGTTCTCCATGAATTCTTTTAAATATTTTGAATCCTCCAGGTTATGGAATATCGCCACTTGTCAAAATTCGCAAATCATTTCAAATCCTGTAATCTCTTAAATCCTTGAAAATCCATAAATACGAATCCTCAGTACGATAAGTGTATTGTAAAAAATCCTTGAAATCCACATAAAATCACTGAAATCTCTGAAAATGCAGAGTTGTTTTGTGTTTGATTTTGCTAAGATAAACTGACTGAACTTGAGTTTTCATCACAGTAATGAAAAGGATAAAAAAACTCTTTCTTTGGGATATAATCCTGTAATTATACCAATCTTATAATTTATATGACCTATATTCATACCGACTATTCTGAAACAGCGTCCGTAGTTACACTTAATACCGACAAACATAAATGGCGATATTACTACTACGACGGTGCCATTTACGTTCCCAGAGTTACCACAGGAACACATTTCCTTCCAAGTTGTTTACGCGTAATATATGTTTAATGATTCTTATATATAACTATAAGCATACAGCAATATGATGGTGCAAGTGCAAAGTTCGATTCTTAATCCATTTTTTTTTTTCCAGGCATTATATAGAGAGAGGACAGAACGAAAAGAAAGAAAAGGAAAAAGTAAAGGCAAAAACAAACAATTTAAATAAATAAATATCCTTCCCATAACGCCTCAAGGGTTCAGAAGTGATGGTCTAAGCCTCTAAATGCAAGAAGGGGTGTTGAGGGCAGGCTAGTGAATATTAATTACTTACAAACATAAACCTTTACGACAAGGAAGGAAAAGAATGGAAGCAGCTGAGTGTTCTACCGCGCATTAACACGACTCGCCTTCCACTGAAGATACACTATATATTATCAGAGGAAACTACGCCTTTAAACACTACTTTCTAATGTGTTAGTGACTATATTATTAGAACAAAAAGAAACATAGATATGTCCTTCTGTTCTATATAACGATATCAAGAAAGCCTGTTGCTACATCAATTTTATTGAATCATTTGGTATATAAATACTAATGAGTCCTTAGGGCTATGATTTTTTCTAAAAGCTAATTTGAAGGCATAACAGCTGGGTGCTGGCATTGAGGGCAGGCTGGCCTGTAAAGGTGCTGGGGCGGGATGGTAGGCACAGGTGCTGGCCTCTCAGCCAGTGCCTCACCATCAGGCCAATAGTCACCTGCCCTTGAGGGAAGCTAACAGATAGAGATGCCCTGGGTGTTGTAAGCCATCACGAGATTCTTCATGGCCGTAGTCGTTGCCCAGGAGTAGTCGTCCCTCACGGCGTGCTGGGAGTTGTGGGAGAGTCCTTGACTGGAGTAACATAAATGCCTCGATCCCTTCTTATAAACAGCATAACACTTTTTCAGTTTACGTATATTCATTTTATGATAAACAAATATTTGTTTATATCTTAACGCTGGCTTTACAATAATTCATGAATATTTATATTGCTTTCAAAGACAATAAAGAGGGTAACATTGACATTCCGTGTTAGGTATTTTATGTAAAAATATTATAGATGAAAAAAATATAAAACTTTAAACTCAAATTAACATAAAGGCTTTTTTGCGTTCAAAAAGATATCAAATATCAACTTCATCCAGGATAAGCTGGGGCAACCAAGACTCTAGGAAAAGAATTCTTGGATAGACTGGGCTTATTATAGGGAGAGGCAGAGAGGTTGTATGCAGGAGTGGGGAGCACTGTACTGTGCGGTCAGAACCTGGCAAATACTTTACAGCCACAAAAGAACGCTGCGTCACCCCAACCTGAACAAAACCACTTACGTATAATAACACATTAATGTATTTACTGTCAGGTTGGCCATAAAAACATGATAAACTGCGCTACTACAACATATATATATATATATATATATATATATATATATATATATATATATATATCAACTGTTCAGACAAGAGATCTGCCTTGGGAGCTACATGGTTTTATGAGAATGAACTGTTGATGAGACTGTTGTTGCGTGAGCGGACCAAGCCATACCTGAAGTCCCACCAGGTCATATGGCCCAATCTGAGGCTGTGGCTATACTATTCTTAGAAGGTAATAATTATGTGATAGTCATGATGATGATGGTTTTGACCAACAGATCACATGAAGAAGAAATATCTAATGCATAATGAAAATTGGGAGACAAGCTGATAAACATCTTGAACAGTGGCTGGTATAATGATACAATTATCACTGAAAAAATTATTAAAGAGACATAATTAAGAGATAAACAATCAATTTATACAATATATGGAAGTTCTATCAAGGGTACCTCGATGTGACCTCTTATTTTCTTCCTTGGTTTCCCCAAAGCTATAAGTGTGATTGTAAGGAAAAGGAGCAATACAAAAAATGACTGAATTCTGGATCATGAAACTGACAAGAGCTGAGTAACGACACATTGAAGCTAATATTAGTGACAAAATTATAAAAAGATCTTTTTGTTTTGTTTGTTTTATAAATGGCCTCCAGCCTCCCCCATCGCCATATCGTCGCCACCACATTTTATTGCATAATAATATCTCACCAGCTGGCCTTTGAGTTGGGTTGGACCACTGAGCCACTTGCCTGTAATCAATCACTCTACAGCCTGTTAGTAACTTTGGGGTGATCTCCTCGTTCCCCGTGAGGCAGAGCAAAGCCGACCGAAGAAAGAAGGACAGTCGACAATTCATCGAGCAACACGCACAACTTCACAGGCTTAACCAGCTACCATTTTTGGATATCCTCCGCCAGGTCTGGCGTGAGAGGCATCTTGCGCGTTATCTTTAGAGGTTGTGAACACTGAAAGGTAAAACTGCTGATCAACGTCTGGATTCCATGTACATATCTTGCTGGTTATAGTTCCATATGTGCAGCATCGAGAGATAAGATTACTGACGCAGCTGTTGAAATGATAGTTATTACCATCAACTACATTTAAATAAATATTAATTTGATTAATTTTATTTTACTTTTTCTTGTATAATGTCGTTCTTTTTATCATTATTATTAATATCATTATTGATATTATCATTATTATCACTATTTTCATCATTATCATTATCTATAAATTACTACTACTACCATTTATTAGCTAGAATTCTTAACACCTAGGCCGCCTTATTCACCTGATCAAGCATCGTTGAAACTACCTGATCGTACTAACCACCATCCATGGACCCTCCTCACCCTCTGGAAAAAGCTAATCAATGTCAATTTCATTCCCAAATTATTGAAACACCCTCACACCACCCCAGCAGAAAGATCACTTCTTGCACTTCCATCAGGCTGGGAGGATGGGACTAACATAATCAGGAGGTTCAACCATCTGAACATCAGAAATTCATAAGCTCACGGCAGCCTCCGGATAACATAGCCCAGAACGCAACAGGGAGGTGGATGCCAGTGGGCTAAACAAAATTCGTAGGTCCATTCTGGCAAGAACGACAGCCTACCAAAATAACAGCACCTTCTGGTACCGTATAGAAAAAAAAGCAACCTCTGGGAGAGTGGAAACCTCTCAGAACTGGTTAACTGGGTACCGATAAGGGCAAATGGTTTCAGTGTAATAAACAAGAATTTGATACCATTGCTCTAAGGTACGGTCGGCCAGATTGAAGGTTTCTCCCGTGCGTGTGTATTCTTCATCAATTCACTTAGGTGCTTTGAAAATGCGACTACTTATCGCGGGCGGCAAGTAAGGGGACCTCCACAGCAAATCTGTTGAAGAAATCTGCCGGGGATGTCTTGATGGTGGGCCTCCTTCCCTTTGGATGGTGAGATCTTCCAACATAGGACTTCAAACACATTTAAACGAAGCCAGAAACAGTGACGTCGATGCCAGATCAGACTGGCGAGGACGGTGAGCCGACAGCAGTTTTTATCCCATAGCGCATCTCCGCATCTTCGATGAGAACAATAAAGTCAAAGGCATATAAGGGCGAGAATTTAAAACGTTGATCAGGCAACTATCTCTTAACCTTTCTGGTGGATGAGATGAAATTGCGATGTTTCTCGCCAGACTGGCGGGAGAACACTCTCCGAACAAGCTTAACCGGCCCAGAAGTTTGTAATTACATCACTGGATGAATCAATCAGAGCTTTATATCTTTTCTCTCTTTCACTTCAGTCGCTTTGCTCACCTCGAAACTTCTGCCCCCAATGCCGACAACTGCTGCTAAAGCTACCTGACGTCACTGAATATGATCTGCTAAACTAATTCGACACAGATAGGATAACTTCTTACATGTATCAGGATATTTATGTCAAGGTAATAAAATGGCGGCGAAGGTGTATAAAGCTGTCAGAAAGACTGAAGCCACGTTTAAAAAAAAAAAAAAAAAAAAAAGTAGTTACCTATAGTTACTTGAAATAGCTTCTTAAGATATCTTCTAATATTTATACATATAAGTCATCTGCGGTGTTGCAGGAGACTAGATTATCGGCCCTAAAGCACTAACAATCACGAACATCGACAGTGGAACACAACTCGTTTATCTTCCTAGAATACAGAATTTTGACGATAGCATGATTGAAACGTGAAATGGTGTGAGGAGATGGAGAAAAACGAACATTTGGAACAATAGTAAATAATATTGCTTTTAACTCTTATTTAAATATTTAAGTAGTCTACTACAAATCTCAATTTTCAACAAATCTGTGAAAATACATAATTTTTCTTCATTATCTTTTGAAATCCAACATGGACCGTGAAGAAATTCATGAGACGTGTAAGATCCCTGAAATCTGAATACCCATGAAATCCGTGAAAATTGAGCATTTCTTGAAATCTGGGGTTTATGAAATTTATAAGTTCATCTATGAATTCATTAAAAGTACCAGAAATCTCTCAAATTTATAGAATATCCTTACAAATCAAAGAAAGTTAAAAATCGTTTTAATCCTGCCGATCACCTAATCCTTGAAATCAAATCAAATCATAAGAATTACAAATCGGGTGTGATCGCCAAAAAATCACTGGAAACCTAACAAATCCATCGTCTTTGAAATCTGTGAAATAAGAGTTATTTTGTGTTTGATTTTAAACTGATGAACTTTAAGTTTATAATCACAATAATAAAGGATAAAAGCCTCTTCTATAGCTTTAAGGACGGTTGTGGAAATGTGTTTCCTACTTTACATGGTAACCCGTATTTCCAATGCAATTTTATAACGACCCTCTCTAAACAAACCTGTCACCAGCATCACGTCCGTCGTTGCGACCAATGCCATTCATTCATAAATAGCGATGTTACTACCACGGCAGTGCCGTTTGAAGGCTTCCACAGGTTACCGCAGGAACACATATCCGCTTATGGTGTACTCTCTTTCTACTTCTTAACATATTTTAAATGATTCTTAACTTTCCTTCTGTCTCCTCTATATACAGTACTTGGCAAACCTTGATGGGGTAGATAAAATTTAAAAAGTTCGTTAACTATCATCTTTCCAGGCATTACACCATTTATAGAGAGGGATGAATAGAAAGAAAAAAGAAATATTGAGGCAAAGAAAACCGAAAACGAAAATTTAAATAAATAAATATCCTTTTACTAACATGTCAGGGGTTCAGGTGATGAACCTAAACCTCTAAATGTAGAGGGTGTTAGAGGCGGGCTGGTGGTCATGGTACTTGGCCTCAGCCTTGCAGCAGGAAGAAGATGGAGCAGCTAATTCTTCCTTTGTTTACGTTCGCCTTTGTGAAGAATTTTGCTAACATAATATCAAGAGGCTTCAGCAGCTAAACTTTTTATACAATGTGTTGGCTATTGTTATTAGATTGAAAAAGAACATAGATGTGTCAACTTTCATTGCAGGCGATATTAAAAGCCATAAATCTATGTGGTTTTATTCAGGGTCAGATAGTTTACTCATCAAATGGTCAACTTTATAAATTCACTGTATGTTTTCAATTTCTATTTAGGCACTGGCTGGGTGCTGGTGTAGGAGGCGCAGGAGCAGGCTGGAGGTCTTTCGGGCTGGTAGAGCTGGAGCCTTCGACCTCACCCTCGTAGGTCACACTCAGCCGTAGCCAGGTCTGCGTCAATGTCTAAGTCACCCTCTGCACGACAATAGGAAGCTGCTTTGAGTAGGTACCCACAGGTGTTGTAGCAACCGTCTGGGATTCTTCATGACGTCGTTGCCGAATGATATCCTCCACAGCGTCTGGGAGACTATGAGAGAGTCTGTGGCCAGACAACATAAATATTACTCGATCTACCTATATTTTCTATCCATGCGCTATAAAACAACACTCTTGCCCTTTCCAATTGTTTTATTTCTCATTCTTTTGTTTATATCTTAACATGACTTACATAGCAATTTATGAATATTTACATATTGCTAAAAAGACAATAAAGGTAACATTGACGTACTGCGATAATAGTATTTTATGTAAAATAATTATAGATCATAGAAAAAATACTGACAAGCTCAAATTAACCTTTTATATGATTTTTTCGTTCAAGAATGTCTGGAAGTATCATAACTTGGTAGAGATCGCTGGAGCAGCAGGAGCCGGAAGGTCTTGAATAAGGCTGGAGCAAGGAGGGCAGTGCAACATCAGGTGGGGGGATTGTATGCAGGAGT
>NW_024741130.1:0-20909 GCF_018991925.1 Homarus americanus
CACAAAGCCTGTTCAACGAGCTTATGGAGCCCTGAACCTCTAATGGGGACTACCCTTATCACGTAGGTGGTCAAAGTAACATTTTACAAATTTTGGCTTCGAAACACGAGGATCCATATATATTTCATTAGCCCAATAAAGCACGCGGACTTCTACATACAATCAACACCTCACCCCGCCAGGATTCGAACCGACGGAACACGAGCCAACAACTGTGAATGGGGAATGCTACCTCTGGACCACCAGGATACTTAAAGCAGTCCTAAACTCTGTTATATTTCACACAAAGCCTGTTCAACGAACTTATGGCGCCGCGAACCTCTAATGGGGACTACCCGCATCACGTAGGTGGTCAGAGTAGCGTATTATCAAATCCGGCTTCGAAACACGAGGATCCATATATATTTCATTAGCCCGATAAAGCGTCGGACTTCTACATACAATCAACTCCTCACCCCGCCAAGAATCAAACCCATGGTCCACGAACCCATGAATGTGACCAGGGAACGCTACCTCTGGACCACCAGGATACTAGAAGCAGTCCGAGACTCTGTTATATTTCACACAAAGCCTGTTCAACGAGCTTATGGAGCCGTGAACCTCTAATGGGGACTACCCGTATCACGTAGGTGGTCAAAGTAACATTTTACAAAATCTGGCTTCGAAACACGAGGATCCATATATATTTCATTAGCCCAATAAAGCACGCGGACTTCTACATACAATCAACACCTCACCAAGCCAGCATTCGAACCCACGGCCCACGAGCCATGACTGTGACCGAGGGGAGCGCTTCCTCTGGACCACCAGGATACTAAAAAGCAGTCCTAGACTCTGTTTGCATTTCACCACAAAGCCTGTTCACTTGAGCCCATGGGCCGTGAAGAGACACTCTAATGGGGACTACCCATTATCTGGTAGGTGGTCAAGGTAACATTTGCAAATCCGGCTTCGAAACACGAGGAATCATATATATTTCATTAGCCCAATAAAGCACACGGACTTCTACATAAAATCAACACCTCACCCCGCCAGGATTCGAACCTACGGCCCACGAGCCCATAACTGTGACCGGGGAACGCTACCTCTGGACCACCAGGATACTAAAAGCAGTCCAAGACTCTGTTATATTTTACACAAAGCCTGTTCAACGAGCTTATGGCGCCGTGAACCTCTAATGGGGACTACCCGCATCACGTAGGTGGTCAGAGTAGCGTATTGCCAAATCCGGCTTGAAATACGAGGATCCATATATATTTCATAAGCCCAATAGCGCCGCGGGACTTCTACCTTACAATCAACACCTCACCAAGCCAGCATTCGAACCCACGGCCCACGAGCCCATGACTGTGACCGGGGAACGCTAACTCTGGACCACCAGGATACTAAAAGTAGTCCTAGACTCTGTTATATTTCACACAAAGCCTGTTCAACGAGCTTAAGGCACCGTGAACCTCTAATGGGGACTACCCGTATCCGTGGAATTGGTCAAAGTAACGTTTTACAAAATCCGGCTTCGAAACACGAGGATCCATATATATTACATTAGCCCAATAAATCACGCGGACTTCTACATACAATCAACACCTCACCAAGCCAGCATTCGAACCCACGGCCCACGAGCCCATGACTGTGACCGGGGAACGCTAACTCTGGACCACCAGGATACTAAAAGTAGTCCTAGACTCTGTTATATTTCACACAAAGCCTGTTCAACGAGCTTAAGGCACCGTGAACCTCTAATGGGGACTACGCGCTCCATCAAATTGGTCAGAGTAACGTTTTTACCAAATCAGACTGTCGAAAGGCGAGATCATATATATTTCATTAGCCCAATAAAGCTCGCGGACTTGTACATACAATCAACACCTCACCCCGCCAGGATTCGAACCCATGGCCCACGAGCCCATGACGGTGAATGGGGAACGCTACCTCTGGACCACCAGGATACTAAAAGCAGTCCTAGACTCTGTTATATTTCACAAAAAAACCTGTTCAACGATCTTATGGTGCCGTGAACCTCTAATGGGGCTACCCGTATCATGTAGGTGGTCAGAGTAACCTTTTACCAAATCCGGCATCGAAACACAAGGATCCATATATATTTCATTAGCCCAATAAACAACGCGGACTTCTACATACAATCAACACCTCACCCCGAAAGGATTCGAAACCACGGCCCACGAGCCCATGACTGTGACCGGGGACAGCTACCTCTGGACCACCAGGATACTAAGAGCAGTCGTAGACTCTGTTATATTTCACTCAAAGACTGTTCAACGAGCTTATGGCGCCGTGAACCTCTAATGGGGACTACCGTATTTCGTAGGTGGTCAGAGTAAAGTTTTACCAAATCCGGATTCGAAACACGCGGATCCATATATATTTCATTAGCCCAATAAAGCACGCGGACTTCTACATACAATCAACACCTCACCCCGCCAGGATTCAAACCCACTGCCCCCGAGCCCATGATTGTGACTGGGGACTGCTACCTATGGACCACCAGGATACTTAAAGCAGTCGTAGAGTCTGTTATATTTAACTCAAAGCCTGTTCAACGAGTTTATGGCGCCGTGAACCTCTAATGGGGACTACCCGTATCTTGTAGGTGGTCAGAATAACATTTTACCAAATCCGGATTCGAAATACGAGGATCCATATATATTTCATTAGCCCAATAAAGCACGCGGACTTCTCCATACAATCAATACCTCACCCCTCCAGGATACAAACCCACGGCCCACGAGCCCATTACTGTTAATGGGGAACGTTACCTCTGGACCACCAGGATAATATAAGCAGTCGTAGACTCTGTTATATTTCACACAAAGCCTGTTCAACGAGCGTATGGCGCCGTGAACCTCTAATGGGGACTATCCGTATCACGTAGGTGGTCAGAGTAACGTTTTACCAAATCTGGCTTCGAAACACGAGGATCCATATATATCAGCCCAATAAAGCACGCGGACTTGTACATACAATCAACGCCTCACCCCACCAGGATTCAAACCCACGGCTCACGAGTCCATGAGTGTGACACGGGGAACGCTACCTCTGGACTACCAGGATACTAAAAGCATTCCTAGACTCTGTTATATTTCTCACAAAGCCTGTTCAACGAGCTTATGGAGCCGTGAACCTCTAATGGGGACTACCAATATCACATAGGTGGTCAAAGTAACATTTTACAAATTTTGGCTTCGAAACACGAGGATCCATATTTATTTCATTAGCCCAATAAAGCAGGACTACATACAGTAACACCTCTTGAAGGTTTCAGACCCTGACCCACGAGCCCTTGACTGTGACCAGGGGACTGCTGCCTCCCTGGACCTGGGATACTAAAAGCAGTCGTAGACTCTGTTATATTTCACTCAAAAGCCTGTTCAACGAGCTTATGGCAGCGTGAAGACCTCTAATGGGGAATGCCGTATAGGCGTAGGTGGTCAGAGTAACATTTACCAAATCCTGATTCGAAACCACGAGGATCCATATATATATTTCATTAGCCCAATAAAGCCATAGCGGACTTCTACATACAATCAACACCTCACCAAGCCAGCATTCGAACCCACGGCCCACGAGCCCATGACTGTGACCGGGGAACGCTAACCTCTGGACCACCAGGATACTAAAAGCAGTCCTAGACTCTGTTACATTTCACACAAAGCCTGTTCAACAAGCTTATGGAGCTGTGAACCTCTAATGGGGACTACCCGTATCTCGTAGGTGGTCAGAGTAACATTTTACCAAATCCGGATTCGAAACACGAGGATCCATATATATTTCATTAGCCCAATAAAGCACGCGGACTTCTACATACAATCAACACCTCACCCCGCCAGGATTCGAACCGACGGCACACGAGCCAACAACAGTGACCGGGGAATGCTACCTCAGGACCACCAGGATACTTAAAGCAGTCCTAAACTCTGTTATATTTCACACAAAGCCTGTTCAGCGAACTTATGGCGCCGCGAACCTCTAATGGGGACTACCCGTATCACGTAGGTGGTCAGAGTAGCGTATTACCAAATCCGGCTTCGAAACACGAGGATCCATATATATTTCATTAGCCCAATAAAGCACGCGGACTTCTACGCACAATCGCTCCTCTTGCCAGGATTCAGACCCGCACGAACCCATGACCCAGCGACCGAGGGAACGCTACCTCTCTAGACCACCAGGGATACTAAAAACAGTCTGAGACTCTGTTATATTTCACACAAAACCTGTTCAAGCAGCTTATGGAATGGCGTGAACCTCTAATGGGGACTACCACATTATCACGTAGGTGGTCAGAGTAACATTTTACCAAATCTGGCTTCGAAACACGAGGATCCATATATATATTTCATTAGCCCAATAAAACAGGTGGACTTCTACATAAAATGAACATCTCACCCCGCCAGGATTCTAACCCACGGCCCACGAGCCCATGACTGTGACAAGGGAACGCTACCTCTGGACCACCAGGATACTAAAAGCAGTCCTAGACTCTGTTATATTTCACACAAAGCCTGTTCAACGAGCTTAAGGCACCGTGAACCTCTAATGGGGACTACCCGTATCACGTAGGTGGTCAGAGTAACGTTTTACCAAATCCGGGCATCGAAACACGAGGATCCATATATATTTCATTAGCCCAATAAAGCTCGCGGACTTGTACATACAATCAACACCTCACCCCGCCAGGATTCGAACCCATGGCCCACGAGCCCATGACGGTGAATGGGGAACGCTACCTCTGGACCACCAGGATACTAAAAGCAGTCCTAGACTCTGTTATATTTCACAAAAAAACCTGTTCAACGATCTTATGGTGCCGTGAACCTCTAATGGGGCTACCCGTATCACGTAGGTGGTCAGAGTAACCTTTTACCAAATCCGGCATCGAAACACAAGGATCCATATATATTTCATTAGCCCAATAAACAACGCGGACTTCTACATACAATCAACACCTCACCCCGAAAGGATTCGAAACCACGGCCCACGAGCCCATGACTGTGACCGGGGACAGCTACCTCTGGACCACCAGGATACTAAGAGCAGTCGTAGACTCTGTTATATTTCACTCAAAGACTGTTCAACGAGCTTATGGCGCCGTGAACCTCTAATGGGGACTACCGTATTTCGTAGGTGGTCAGAGTAAAGTTTTACCAAATCCGGATTCGAAATACGAGGATCCATATATATTTCATTAGCCCAATAAAGCACGCGGACTTCTCCATACAATCAATACCTCACCCCTCCAGGATACAAACCCACGGCCCACGAGCCCATTACTGTTAATGGGGAACGTTACCTCTGGACCACCAGGATAATATAAGCAGTCGTAGACTCTGTTATATTTCACACAAAGCCTGTTCAACGAGCGTATGGCGCCGTGAACCTCTAATGGGGACTATCCGTATCACGTAGGTGGTCAGAGTAACGTTTTACCAAATCTGGCTTCGAAACACGAGGATCCATATATATCAGCCCAATAAAGCACGCGGACTTGTACATACAATCAACGCCTCACCCCACCAGGATTGGAACCCACGGCTCACGAGTCCATGAGTGTGACACGGGGAACGCTACCTCTGGACTACCAGGATACTAAAAGCATTCCTAGACTCTATTATATTTCTCACAAAGACTGTTCAACGAGCTTATGGAGCCGTGAACCTCTAATGGGGACTACCAATATCACGTAGGTGGTCAAAGTAACGTTTTACAAAATCTGGCTTCGAAACTCGAGGATCCATATATATTTCATTAGCCCAATAAACCACGCGGACTTCTACATACAATCAACACCTCACACCGAAAGGATTCGAACCCACGGGCCACGAGCCCATGACTGTGACCGGGGACTGCTACCTCTGGACCACCAGGATACTAAAAGCAGTCGTAGACTCTGTTATATTTCACTCAAAGCCTGTTCAACGAGTTGATGGCGGCGTGAACCTCTAATGGGGACTACCCGTATCTCGTAGGTGGTCAGAGAAACATTTTACCCAATCCAGATTCGAAACACGAGGATCCATATATATTTCATTAGCCCAATAAAGCACGCGGACTTCTACATACAATCAACACCTCACCCCGCCAGGATTCGAACCGACGGCACACGAGCCAACAACTGTGACCGGGGAATGCTACCTCTGGACCACCAGGATACTTAAAGCAGTCCTAAACTCTGTTATATTTCACACAAAGCCTGTTCAACGAACTTATGGCGCCGCGAACCTCTAATGGGGACTACCCGCATCACGTAGGTGGTCACAGTAGCGTATTACCAAATCCGGCTTCGAAACACGAGGATCCATATATATTTCATTAGCCCAATAAATCGCGCGGACTTCTACATACAATCAACTCCTCACCCCGCCAAGATTCGAACCCATGGCCCACGAACCCATGACTGTGACCAGGGAACGCTACCTCTGGACCACCAGGATACTAAAAGCAGTCCGAGACTCTGTTATATTTCACACAAAGCCTGTTCAACGAGCTTATGGAGCCGTGAACCTCTAATGGGGACTACCCGTATCACGTAGGTGGTCAAAGTAACGTTTTACAAATTTTGGCTTCGAAACACGAGGATCCATATATATTTCATTAGCCCAATAAAGCACGCGGACTTCTACATACAATCAACACCTCACCAAGCCAGCATTCGAACCCACGGCCCACGAGCCCATGACTGTGACCGGGGAACGCTAACCTCTGGACCACCAGGATACTAAAAGCAGTCCTAGACTCTGTTAAATTTCACACAAAGCCTGTTCAATGAGCTTATGGCGCCGTGAACCTCTAATGGGGACTACCCGTATCACGTAGGTGGTCAGAGTAAGGTTTTACCAAATCCGGCTTCGAAACATGAGGATCCATATATATTTCATTAGCCCAATAAAGCACGTGTACTTCTACATACAATCAACACCTCACCCCGCCAGGATTCGAACCGACGGCACACGAGCCATCAACTGTGACCGGGGAATGCTACCTCTGGACCAGCAGGATACTTAAAGCAGTCCTAAACTCTGTTATATTTCACACAAAGCCTGTTCAACGATCTTATGGCGCCGCAAACCTCTAATGGGGACTACCCGCATCACGTAGGTGGTCAGAGTAGCGTATTACAAAATCCGGCTTCGAAACACGAGGATCCATATATATTTCATTAGCCCAATAAAGCACGCGGACTTCTACATACAATCAACACCTCACCAAGCCAGCATTCGAACCCACGGCCCACGAGCCCATGACTGTGACCGGGGAACGCCAACCTCTGGACCACCAGGATACTAAAAGCAGTCCTAGACTCTGTTATATTTCACACAAAGCCTGTTCAACGAGCTTATGGAGCCGTGAACCTCTAATGGGGACTACCCGTATCACGTAAGTGGTCAAAGTAACGTTTTACAAATTTTGGCTTCGAAACACGAGGATCCATATATATTTCATTAGCCCAATAAAGCACGCGGACTTCTACATACAATCAACACCTCAACCCGCCAGGATTCGAACCGACGGCACACGAGCCAACAACTGTGACCGGGGAATGCTACCTCTGGACCACCAGGATACTTAAAGCAGTCCTAAACTCTGTTATATTTCACACAAAGCCTGTTCAACGAACTTATGGCGCCGCGAACCTCTAATGGGGACTACCCGCATCACGTAGGTGGTCACAGTAGCGTATTACCAAATCCGGCTTCGAAACACGAGGATCCATATATATTTCATTAGCCCAATAAATCGCGCGGACTTCTACATACAATCAACTCCTCACCCCGCCAAGATTCGAACCCATGGCCCACGAACCCATGACTGTGACCAGGGAACGCTACCTCTGGACCACCAGGATACTAAAAGCAGTCCGAGACTCTGTTATATTTCACACAAAGCCTGTTCAACGAGCTTATGGAGCCGTGAACCTCTAATGGGGACTACCCGTATCACGTAGGTGGTCAAAGTAACGTTTTACAAAATCTGGCTTCAAAACACGAGGATCCATATATATTTCATTAGCCCAATAAAGCACGCGGACTTCTACATACAATCAATACCTCACCCCTCCAGGATACAAACCCACGGCCCACGAGCCCATTACTGTTAAAGGGGTACGTTACCTCTGGACCACCATGATAATATAAGCAGTCCTAGACTCTGTTATATTTCACACAAAGCCTGTTCAACGAGCTTAAGGCACCGTGAACCTCTAATGGGGACTACCCGTATCACGTAGGTGGTCAGAGTAACGTTTTACCAAATCCGGGCATCGAAACACGAGGATCCATATATATTTCATTAGCCCAATAAAGCTCGCGGACTTGTACATACAATCAACACCTCACCCCGCCAGGATTCGAACCCATGGCCCACGAGCCCATGACGGTGAATGGGGAACGCTACCTCTGGACCACCAGGATACTAAAAGCAGTCCTAGACTCTGTTATATTTCACAAAAAAACCTGTTCAACGATCTTATGGTGCCGTGAACCTCTAATGGGGCTACCCGTATCACGTAGGTGGTCAGAGTAACCTTTTACCAAATCCGGCATCGAAACACAAGGATCCATATATATTTCATTAGCCCAATAAACAACGCGGACTTCTACATACAATCAACACCTCACCCCGAAAGGATTCGAAACCACGGCCCACGAGCCCATGACTGTGACCGGGGACAGCTACCTCTGGACCACCAGGATACTAAGAGCAGTCGTAGACTCTGTTATATTTCACTCAAAGACTGTTCAACGAGCTTATGGCGCCGGGAACCTCTAATGGGGACTACCCGTATCTTGTAGGTGGTCAGAATAACATTTTACCAAATCCGGATTCGAAACACGAGGATCCATATATATTTCATTAGCCCAATAAAGCACGCGGAGTTCTCCATACAATCAATACCTCACCCCTCCAGGATACAAACCCACGGCCCACGAGCCCATTACTGTTAATGGGGAACGTTACCTCTGGACCACCAGGATAATATAAGCAGTCGTAGACTCTGTTATATTTCACACAAAGCCTGTTCAACGAGCGTATGGCGCCATGAACCTCTAATGGGGACTATCCGTATCACGTAGGTGGTCAGAGTAACGTTTTACCAAATCTGGCTTCGAAACACGAGGATCCATATATATCAGCCCAATAAAGCACGCGGACTTGTACATACAATCAACGCCTCACCCCGCCAGGATTCGAACCCACGGCTCACGAGTCCATGAGTGTGACACGGGGAACGCTACCTCTGGACTACCAGGATACTAAAAGCATTCCTAGACTCTGTTATATTTCTCACAAAGCCTGTTCAACGAGCTTATGGAGCCGTGAACCTCTAATGGGGACTACCAATATCACATAGGTGGTCAAAGTAACATTTTACAAAATCTGGCTTCGAAACTCGAGGATCCATATATATTTCATTAGCCCAATAAACCACGCGGACTTCTACATACAATCAACACCTCACCCCGAAAGGATTCGAACCCACTTGCCACGAGCCCATGACTGTGACCGGGGACTGCTACCTCTGGACCACCAGGATACTAAAAGCAGTCGTAGACTCTGTTATATTTCACTCAAAGCCTGTTCAACGAGCTTATGGCGGCGTGAACCTCTAATGGGGACTACCCGTATCTCATAGGTGGTCAGAGTAACATTTTACCAAATCCGGATTCGAAACACGAGGATCCATATATATTTCATTGGCCCAATAAAGCACGCGGAGTTCTACATACAATCAACACCTCACCCCGCCAGGATTCGAACCCATGGCCCACGAGCCCATGACTGTGACCGGGGAATGCTACCTCTGGACCACTACGATACTAAAAGCAGTCCTACACTCTGTTAAATTTCATACAAAGTCTGTTCAACTCGCTTATGGCGCCGTGAACCTCTAATGGGGACTACCCGTATCTCATAGGTGGTCAGAGTAACATTTTACCAAATCCGGATTCGAAACACGAGGATCCATATATATTTCATTGGCCCAATAAAGCACGCGGAGTTCTACATACAATCAACACCTCACCCCGCCAGGATTCGAACCCATGGCCCACGAGCCCATGACTGTGACCGGGGAATGCTACCTCTGGACCACCACGATACTAAAAGCAGTCCTAGACTCTTATATTTCACACAAAGCCTGTTCAACGAGCTTATGGAGCCGTGAACCTCTAATGGGGACTACCCGTATCACGTAGGTGGTCAAAGTAACGTTTTACAAAATCTGTCTTCGAAACACGAGGATCCATATATATTACATTAGCCAAATAAAGCACGCGGACTTCTACATACAATCAACACCTCACCAAGCCAGCATTCGAACCCATGGCCCACGAGCCCATGACTGTGACCGAGGAACGCTACCTCTGGACCACCAGGATACTAAAAGTAGTCCTAGATTCTGTTATATTTCACACAAAGCATGTTCAACGAGCTTATGGCGCCGTGAACCTCTAATGGGGACTACCCGTATCACGTAGGTGGTCAGAGTTACGTTTTACCAAATCCGGCTTCGAAACACGAGGATCCATATATATTTCATTAGCCCAATAAAGCACGCGGACTTCTACATACAATGAACACCTCACCCCTGCAGGATACGAACCCACGGCCCACGAGCCCATGACTGTGACCGGGGAATGCTACCTCTGGACCACCAGGATACTTAAAGCAGTTCTAAACTATGTTATATTTCACACAAAGCCTGTTCAACGAACTTATGGCGCTGCGAACCTCTAATGGGGACTACCCGCATCACGTAGGTGGTCAGAGTAGCGTATTACCAAATCCGGCTTCGAAACACGAGGATCCATATATATTTCATTAGCCCAATAAAGCACGCGGACTTCTACATACAATCAACTCCTCACCCCGCAAAGATTCGAACCCATGGCCCACGAACCCATGACTGTGACCAGGGAACGCTACCTCTGGACCACCAGGATACTAAAAGCAGTCCGAGACTCTGTTATATTTCACACAAAGCCTGTTCAACGAGCTTATGGAGCCGTGAACCTCTAATGGGGACTACCCGTATCACGTAGGTGGTCAGAGTAACGTTTTACCAAATGCGGGCATCGAAACACGAGGATCCATATATATTTCATTAGCCCAATAAAGCTCGCGGACTTCTACATACAATCAACACCTCACCCCGCCAGGATTCGAACCCACTGCCCACGAGCCCATGACGGTGAATGGGGAACGCTACCTCTGGACCACCAGGATACTAAAAGCAGTCCTAGACTCTGTTATATTTCACACAAAACCTGTTCAACGATCTTATGGTGCCGTGAACCTCAAATGGGGACTACCCGTATCACGTAGGTGGTCAGAGTAACCTTTTACCAAATTCGGCATCGAAACACAAGGATCCATATATATTTCATTAGCCCAATAAACAACGCGGACTTCTACATACAATCAACACCTCACCCCGAAAGGATTCGAACCCACGGCCCACGAGCCCATGACTGTGACCGGGGACAGCTACCTCTGGACCACCAGGATACTAAGAGCAGTCGTAGACTCTGTTATATTTCACTCAAAGACTGTTCAACGAGCTTATGGCGCCGTGAACCTCTAATGGGGACTACCGTATTTCGTAGGTGGTCAGAGTAAAGTTGTACCAAATCTGGATTCGAAACACGAGGATCCATATATATTTCATTAGCCCAATAAAGCACGCGGACTTCTACATACAATCAATACCTCACCCCTCCAGGATACGAACCCACGGCCCACGAGCCCATGACTGTTAATGGGGAACGTTACCTCTGGACCACCAGGATAATATAAGCCGTCCTAGACTCTGTTATATTTCACACAAAGCCTGTTCAACGAGCGTATGGCGCCGTGAACCTCTAATGGGGACTATCCGTATCACGTAGGTGGTCAGAGTAACGTTTTACCAAATCTGGCTTCGAAACACGAGGATCCATATATATTTCAGCCCCAATAAAGCACGCGGACTTGTACATACAATCAACGCCTCACCCCACCAGGATTGGAACCCACGGCTCACGAGTCCATGAGTGTGACACGGGGAACGCTACCTCTGGACTACCAGGATACTAAAAGCATTCCTAGACTCTGTTATATTTCTCACAAAGCCTGTTCAACGAGCTTATGGAGCCGTGAACCTCTAATGGGGACTACCAATATCACGTAGGTGGTCAAAGTAACGTTTTACAAAATCTGGCTTCGAAACTCGAGGATCCATATATATTTCATAAGCCCAATAAACCACGCGGACTTCTACATACAATCAACACCTCACCCCGAAAGGATTCGAACCCACGGGCCACGAGCCCATGACTGTGACCGGGGACTGCTACCTCTGGACCACCAGGATACTAAAAGCAGTCATAGACTCTGTTATATTTCACTCAAAGCCTGTTCAACGAGTTGATGGCGGCGTGAACCTCTAATGGGGACTAACCGTATCTCGTAGGTGGTCAGAGAAACATTTTACCAAATCCAGATTCGAAACACGAGGATCCATATATATTTCATTAGCCCAATAAAGCACGCGGACTTCTACATACAATCAACACCTCACCCCGCCAGCATTCGAACCCACGGCCCACGAGCCCATGACTGTGACCGGGGAACGCTAACCTTGGACCACCAGGATACTAAAAGCAGTCCTAGGCTCTGTTATATTTCACACAAAGCCTGTTCAACGAGCTTATGGAGCCGTGAACCTCTAATGGGGACTACCCGTATCACGTAGGTGGTCAAAGTAACGTTTTACAAAATCTGGCTTCGAAACACGAGGATCCATATATATTTCATTAGCCCAATAAAGCACGCGGACTTCTACATACAATCAACACCTCACCAAGCCAGCATTCGAACCCACGGCCCACGAGCCCATGACTGTGACCGGGGAACGCTACCTCTGGACCACCAGGATACTAAAAGCAGACCTAGACTCTGTTATATTTCACACAAAGCCTGTTCAACGAGCTTAAGGCACCGTGAACCTCTAATGGGGACTACCCGTATCACGTAGGTGGTCAGAGTAACGTTTTACCAAATCCGGGCATCGAAACACGAGGATCCATATATATTTCATTAGCCCAATAAAGCTCGCGGACTTCTACATACAATCAACACCTCACCCCGCCAGGATTCGAACCCACGGCCCACGAGCCCATGACGGTGAATGGGGAACGCTACCTCTGGACCACCAGGATACTAAAAGCAGTCCTAGACTCTGTTATATTTCACGCAAAACCTGTTCAACGATCTTATGGTGCCGTGAACCTCTAATGGGGACTACCCGTATCACGTAGGTGGTCAGAGTAACCTTTTAACAAATCCGGCTTCGAAACACGAGGATCCATATATATTTCATTAGCCCAATAAAGCACGCAGACTTCGACATACAATGAACACCTCACCCCTCCAGGATACGAACCCACGGCCCACGAGCCCATGACTGTGACCAGGGAACGCTACCTCTGGACCACCAGGATACTAAAAGCAGTCCTAGACTGTTAAATTTCACACAAAGTCTGTTCAACGAGCTTGTGGTGCCGCGAACCTCTAATGGGGACTACCCGTAACACGTAGGTGGTCAGAGTAACGTTTTACCAAATCCGGATTCGAAACACGAGGATCCACATATATTTCATTAGCCGAATAAAGCACGCGGACTTCTACATACAATCAACACCTCACCCCGCCAGGATTCGAACCGACGGTACACGAGCCAACAACTGTGACCGGGGAATGCTACCTCTGGACCTCCAGGATACTTAAAGCAGTCCTAAACTCTGTTATATTTCACACAAAGCCTGTTCAACGAACTTATGGCGCCGTGAACCTCTAATGGGGACTACCCTTATCTCTTAGGTGGTCAGAGTAACATTTTACCAAATCCGGATTCGAAACACGAGGATCCATATATATTTCATTAACCCAATAGAGCATGCGGACTTCTACATACAATCAACACCTCACCCCGCCAGGATTGGAACCCACGGCCCACAAGCCCATGACTGTGACACGGGAAACGCTACCTCTGGACCACCAGGATACTAAAAGCAGTCCTAGACTGTTAAATTTCACACAAAGTCTGTTCAACGAGCTTATGGTACCGCGAACCTCTAATGGGGACTACCCGTAACACGTAGGTGGTCAGAGTAACGTTTTACCAAATCCGGATTCGAAACACGAGGATCCATATATATTTCATTAGCCCAATAAAGCACGCGGACTTCTACATACAATCAACACCTCACACCGCCAGGATTCGAACCTATGGCCCACGAGCCCACGACTGTGACCGGGGAACGCTACCTCTGGACCACCAGGATACTAAAAGCAGACCTAGACTCTGTTATATTTCACACAAAGCCTGTTCAACGAGCTTAAGGCACCGTGAACCTCTAATGGGGACTACCCGTATCACGTAGGTGGTCAGAGTAACGTTTTACCAAATCCAGGCATCGAATCACGAGGATCCATATATATTTCATTAGCCCAATAAAGCTCGCGGACTTCTACATACAATCAACACCTCACCCCGCCAGGATTCGAACCCACAGCCCACGAGCCCATGACGGTGAATGGGGAACGCTACCTCTGGACCACCAGGATACTAAAAGCAGTCCTAGACTCTGTTATATTTCACACAAAACCTGTTCAACGATCTTATGGTGCCGTGAACCTCTAATGGGGACTTCCCGTATCACGTAGGTGGTCAGAGTAACCTTGTACCAAATTCGGCATCGAAACACAAGGATCCATATATATTTCATTAGCCCAATAAACAACGCGGACTTCTACATACAATCAACACCTCACCCCGAAAGGATTCGAACCCACGGCCCACGAGCCCATGACTGTGACCGGGGACAGCTACCTCAGGACCACCAGGATACTAAGAGCAGTCGTAGACTCTGTTATATTTCACTCAAAGACTGTTCAACGAGCTTATGGCGCCGTGAACCTCTAATGGGGACTACCGTATTTCGTAGGTGGTCAGAGTAAAGTTTTACCAAATGCGGATTCGAAACACGAGGATCCATATATATTTCATTAGCCCAATAAAGCACGCGGACTTCTACATACAATCAACACCTCACCCCGCCAGGATTCGAACCCACGGCCCACGAGCCAACAACTGTGAACAGGGAATGCTACCTCTGGACCACAAGGATACTTAAAGCAGTCGTAGACTCTGTTATATTTAACTCAAAGCCTGTTCAACGAGTTTATGGCGCCGTGAACCTCTAATGGGGACTACCCGTATCTTGTAGGTGGTCAGAGTAACATTTTACCAAATCCGGATTCGAAATACGAGGATCCATATATATTTCATTAGCCCAATAATGCACGCGGACTTCTCCATACAATCAATACCTCACCCCTCCAGGATACAAACCCACGGCCCACGAGCCCATTACTGTTAATGGGGAACGTTACCTCTGGACCACCAGGATAATATGAGCAGTCCTAGACTCTGTTATATTTCACACAAAGCCTGTTCAATGAGCGTATGGCGCCGTGAACCTCTTATGGGGACTATCCGTATCACGTAGGTGGTCAGAGTAACGTTTTACCAAATCTGGCTTCAAAACACGAGGATCCATATATATCAGCCCAATAAAGCACGCGGACTTGTACATACAATCAACACCTCACCCCACCAGGATTGGAACCCACGGCTCACGAGTCCATGAGTGTGACACGGGGAACGCTACCTCTGGACTACCAGGATACTAAAAGCATTCCTAGACTCTGTTATATTTCACTCAAAGCCTGTTCAACGAGTTGATGGCGGCGAGAACCTCTAATGGGGACTACCCGTATGTCGTATGTGGTCAGAGTAACATTTTTCCAAATCCAGATTCGAAACACGAGGATCCATATATATTTCATTAGCCCAATAAAGCACGCGGACTTCTACATACAATCAACACCTCACCCCGCCAGGATTCGAACCGACGGCACACGAGCCAACAACTGTGACCGGGGAATGCTACCTCAGGACCACCAGGATACTTAAAGCAGTCCTAAACTCTGTTATATTTCACACAAAGCCTGTTCAACGAACTTATGGCGCCGCGAACCTCTAATGGGGACTACCCGTATCACGTAGGTGGTCAGAGTAGCGTATTACCAAATCAGGCTTCGAAACACGAGGATCCATATATATTTCGTTAGCCCAATAAAGCACGCGGACTTCTACATACAATCAACACCTCACCAAGCCAGCATTCGAACCCACGGCCCACGAGCCCATGACTGTGACCGGGGAACGCTACCTCTGGACCACCAGGATACTAAAAGCAGTCCTAGACTCTGTTATATATCACACAAAGCCTGTTCAACGAGCTTATGGCGCCGTGAACCACTAATGGGGACTACCCGTATCACGTAGGAGGTCAGAGTAACGTTTTACCAAATCCGGCTTCGAAACACGAGGATCCATATGTATTTCATTAGCCCAATAAAGCACGTGGACTTCTACGTACAATCAACACCTCACCCCGCCAGGATTCGAACCCACGGCCCACGAGCCCACGACTGTGACCGAGGAACGCTACCTCTGGACCACCAGGATACAAAAAGCTGTCCTAGACTCTGTTATTTTTCACACAAAGCCTGTTGAACAAGCTTATGGCGCCGTGAACCTTTAATGGGGATTACCCGTATCACATAGGTGGTCAGAGTAACGTTTTACCAAATTCGGCTTCGAAACAAGAGGATCAATATATATTTCATTAGCCCAATAAAGCATGCGGACTTCTACATACAATGAACATGCCACCCCGCCAGGATTCGAACCCACGGCCCACGAGCCCATGACTGTGACCGGTGAACGCTACCTCTGGACCACCAGGATACTAAAAGCAGTCCTAGACTCTGTTATATTTCACACAAAGCCTGTTCAACAAGCTTCTGGCGCCGTGAACCTCTAATGGGGACTACCCGTATCACGTAGGTGGTCAGATTAAGGTTTTACCAAATCCGGATTCGAAACACGAGGATCCACATATATTTCATTAGCCCAATAAAGCACGCGGACTTCTACATACAATCAACACCTCACCCCGCCAGGATTCGAACCGACGGTACACGAGCCAACAACTGTGACCCGGGAATGCTACCTCTGGACCTCCAGGATACTTAAAGCAGTCCTAAACTCTGTTATATTTCACACAAAGCCTGTTCAACGAACTTATGGTGCCGTGAACCTGTAATGGGGACTACCCTTATCTCTTAGGTGGTCAGAGTAACATTTTACCAAATCCGGATTCGGAACACGAGGATCCATATATATTTCATTAACCCAATAGAGCATGCGGACTTCTACATACAATCAACACCTCACCCCGCCAGGATTGGAACCCACGGCCCACAAGCCCATGACTGTGACACGGGAAACGCTACCTCTGGACCACCAGGACACTAAAAGCAGTCCTAGACTGTTAAATTTCACACAAAGTCTGTTCAACGAGCTTATGGTACCGCGAACCTCTAATGGGGACTACCCGTAACACGTAGGTGGTCAGAGTAGGGTATTACCAAATCCCCCTTCGAAACACGAGGATCCATATATATTTCATTAGCCCAATAAAGCACGCGGACTTCTACATACAATCAACTCCTCACCCCGCCAGAATTCGAACCCATGGCCCACGAGCCTATGACTGTGACCTGGGAACGCTAGCTCTGGATCACCAGGATACTAAAAGCAGTCCTAGACTCTGTTATATTTCACCAAAGCATGTTCAACGAGCTTATGGCGCCGTGAACCTCTAATGGGAACTACCCGTATCACGTAGGTGGTTAGAGTAACGTTTTACCAAATCCGGCTTCGAAACACGAGGATCCATATATATTTCATTAGCCCAATAAAGCACGCGGACTTCTACATACAATCAACACCTCACACCGCCAGGATTCGAACCCATGGCCCACTTGCCCATGACTGTGACCGGGGAACACTACCTCTGGACCACCAGCATACTAAAAGCAGTCCTAGACTCTGTTATATTTCACACAAAGCCTGTTCAATGAGCTTATGGAGCCGTGAACCTCTAATGGAGACTACCCGTATCACGTAGGTGGTCAAAGTAACGTTTTACAAATTTTGGCTTCGAAACACGAGGATCCATATATATTTCATTAGCCCAATAAAGCACGCGGACTTCTACATACAATCAACACCTCACCCCGCCAGGATTCGAACCGACGGCACACGAGCCAACAACTGTGACCGGGGAATGCCACCTCAGGACCACCAGGATACTTAAAGCAGACCTAAACTCTGTTATATTTCACACAAAGCCTGTTCAACGAACTTATTGCGCCGCAAACCTCTAATGGGGACTACCCGTATCACTTAGGTGGTCAGAGTAGCGTATTACCAAATCCGGCTTCGAAACACGAGGATCCATATATATTTCATTAGCCCAATAAAGCACGCGGACTTCTACATACAATGAACACCTCACCCCTCCAGGATACGAACCCACGGCCCACGAGCCCATGACTGTGACCGGGGAATGCTACCTCTGGACCACCAGGATACTAAAAGCAGTCCTAGACTGTTAAATTTCACACAAAGTCTGTTCAACGAGCTTATGGTGCCGCGAACCTCTAATGGGGACTACCCGTAACACGTAGGTGGTCAGAGTAACGTTTTACCAAATCCGGATTCGAAACACGAGGATCCACATATATTTCATTAGCCCAATAAACCACGCGGACTTCTACATACAATCAACACCTTACCCCGAAAGGATTCGAACCCACGGCCCACGAACCCATGACTGTGGCCAGGGAACGCTACCTCTGGACCAACAGGATACTAAAAGCAGTCCGAGACTCTGTTATATTTCACACAAAGAGTGTTCAACGAGCTTATGGAGCCGTGAACCTCAAATGGGGACTACCTGCATCACGTAGGTGGTCAAAGTAACGTTTTACAAAATCTGGCTTCGAAACACGAGGATCCATATATATTTCATTAGCCCAATAAAGCACGCGGACTTCTACATACAATCAACACCTCACCAAGCCAGCATTCGACCCACGGCCCACGGACCCATGACTGTAGCCGGGGAACGCTACCTCTGGACCACCAGGATACTAAAAGCAGTCCTAAACTCTGTTATATTTCACACAAAGCCTGTTCAACGAGCTTAAGGCACCGTGAACCTCTAATGGGGACTACTCGTATCACGTAGGTGGTCATAGTAACG
Source organism: Homarus americanus (assembly GCF_018991925.1). Taxonomy (NCBI): domain Eukaryota; kingdom Metazoa; phylum Arthropoda; class Malacostraca; order Decapoda; family Nephropidae; genus Homarus; species Homarus americanus. Next base: position 19,242 of record NW_024741130.1, read on the forward strand.
TTTTACCAAATCCGGGCATCGAAACAAGAGGATCCATATATATTTCATCAGCCCAATAAAGCACGCGGACTTGTACATACAATCAACGCCTCACCCCACCAGGATTGGAACCCACGGCTCACGAGTCCATGAGTGTGACACGGGGAACGCTACCTCTGGACTACCAGGATACTAAAAGCATTCCTAGACTGTGTTATATTTGTCACAAAGCCTGTTCAACTAGCTTATGGAGCCGTGAACCTCTAATGGGGACTACCAGTATCACGTAGGTGATCAAAGAAACGTTTTACAAAATCTGGCTTCGAAACTCGAGGATCCATATATTTTTCATTAGCCCAATAAACCACGCGGACTTCTACATACAATCAACACCTCAAAACGCCCGGATTCGAACCCATGGCCCACGAGCCCATGACTGTGACCGGGGAATGCTACCTCTGGACCACCACGATACTAAAAGCAGTCCTACACTCTGTTAAATTTCACACAAAGTCTGTTCAACTCGCTTATGGCGCCGTGAACCTCTAATGGGGACTACCCGAATCACTTAGGTGGTTAGAGTAACGTTTTACCAAATCCTGCTTCGAAACACGAGGATCCATATATATTTCATTAGCCCAATAAAGGACGCGGACTTCTACATACAATCAACACCTCACACCGCCAGGATTCGAACCTATGGCCCACGAGCCCATGACTGTGACCGGGGAACACTACCTCTGGACCACCAGGATACGAAAAGCAGTCCTAGACTCTGTTATATTTCACACAAAGCCTGTTCAACGAGCTGATGGAGCCGTGAACCTCTAATGGGGACTACCCGTATCACGTAGGTGGTCAGAGTAACGTTTTACCAAATCCGGGCATCGAAACACGAGGATCCATATATATTTCATTAGCCCAATAAAGCTCGCGGACTTCTACATACAATCAACACCTCACCCGGCCAGGATTCGAACCCTCCGCCCACGAGCCCATGACGGTGAATGGGGAACGCTACCTCTGGACTACCAGGATACTAAAAGCAGTCCTAGACTCTGTTATATTTCACACAAAGCCTGTTCAACGAGCTTTTGGCGCCGTGAACCTCTAATGGGGACTACCCGTATCACGTAGGTGGTCAGAGTAAAGTTTTACCAAATCCGGATTCGAAACACGAGGATCCATATATATATTTCATTAGCCCAATAAAGCACGCGGACTTCTACATACAATCAACACCTCACCCCGCCAGGATTCGAACCCACGGCCCACGAGCCAACAACTGTGAACAGGGAATGCTACCTCTGGACCACCAGGATACTTAAAGCAGTCGTAGACTCTGTTATATTTAACTCAAAGCCTGTTCAACGAGTTTATGGCGCCGTGAACCTCTAATGGGGACTACCCGTATCTTGTAGGTGGTCAGAGTAACATTTTACCAAATCCGGATTCGAAATACGAGGATCCATATATATTTCATTAGCCCAATAAAGCACGCGGACTTCTCCATACAATCAATACCTCACCCCTCCAGGATACAAACCGACGGCCCACGAGCCCATTACTGTTAATGGGGAACGTTACCTCTGGACCACCAGGATACTAAAAGCAGTCCGAGACTCTGTTATATTTCACACAAAGCCTGTTCAACAAGTTTATGGAGCCGTGAACCTCTAATGGGGACTA
>NW_024741131.1:0-38215 GCF_018991925.1 Homarus americanus
CTACTGTACATACACAAAGTTATCATTCAACAACTCACCTACTGTACATACACAAAGGTTATCATTAACATCTCAACCTTACATACACAAAGGTTGTCATTCAACAACTCACCTGTACCTTACAAGGTTATCAATCAACAACTCACCTACTGTACATACATCACAAGGTTATCATTCAACAACTCACCTGTACATACACAAGGTTATCATTCAACAACTCACACTCAATACACAAGGTTATCATTCAACAACTCACCTACTGTAGCCTATAAAGTTATCATTCAACAACTCACCTACTGTACATACACAAAGGTTATCATTCAACAACTCCCTACTGTACATACACAAGGTTATCATTCAACAACTCACCTACTGTACATACACAAAGGTTATCATTCAACAACTCACCTGCTGTACATACACAAAGGTTGTCAATCAACAACTCACCTACTGTACATACACAAGGTTATCATTCAACAACTCACCTACTGTACATACACAAGGTTATCATTCAACAACTCACCTACTGTACATACAAAGGTTATCATTCAACAACTCACCTACTGTACATACACAAATAAAGTAAATATTTATTCAACAACTTCCACTTGTACATACACAAAGGTTATCATTCAACAACTCACCCCTGAATATTCAACAACTCATCTTCGCTACTGCTTAATAAAAAGGTTATCAGTCCAACAACCCACTTATCAAAGAAGAGCATGTGTTGTTATCAATCATAACAACTCACTTACTTGCATATTAAGGTATGTTACATATCATTCAACAGACTCACTCATCACATATATACAAGCATTATTTTAAACAACTTACCCAGCCGGTAGCACACACACAAAGTACATATCAATCATCAACCTCGCTTCCCATTTGTACATATGGCTATGTCGTTATCATATTATTCAACAATCCTATCGCAAACAGAAGGAGCACGTGCAAAGGCATTATTCAATAACCTACCTACGCAGCATAGCATTAAAGGTTATCATTCTAACACAGCCCACCTATTGTACATAATAATAAAGGTTACATTATTCAACATCTTCAAATGTTCCTTAATACACAAAAGGCTATTTATCTTTTAACAGTCCACCTATCACAGAGTTGTTATCATTCAGTAACCGCTACTCATTGCGGTATAGTATACATAAATGTTATTATTCAACTCACTAATAGTTATCTGGTTAAATCATCATCATATATAATAAAGGTTATCATTCAATAACTCACCTATCAAAATACACAACAAAGGCTATCATTCAATCACCTATATTGTATAATATACACAAATAATATTCTTTAAACAATTCACCAATGAAGCATATACATTAAAGGTTATATCATTCAACAACTCACTGCAACAGTATATAAGCATAAAGCAGTTATTTCTATTCAATAACCACCTAAATATTGTATGTATACACAGTCATTATTCAACATGTCTATACATGTATATGTACACAGTTATATTTATTCCAAATTCAACGCATTGTACATACACAGTAGCATTATTCAATAACCCAGCCCATTGCAGTACACAAATGTTATCATTCAACAATCTACTTCCAATGTACATATGGCTGTTGAATATTCAACACCTAATTGCAATATTGTATGTTAAAGGTTATCATTCAAATGTAACTCACCTACTTGTACATACACAAATAAGAGTTTATCTTAACAACTGCTTTACCATTGTATACACAAAGGTTATTGGTCTGGGGTTCACCAACTGTGACATAAGGCTGCTGTTATCCATTCTTCAATGTATAACTCATATATATAATCATACATACACAAAGGTAGTTATATTATTCACAACTCACTAAATTGGTACATACACATGAAGGTTGTTTTCATTCAATGAATTTCCACCTACGTAATATGTTAATAAAGGTTATCATTCTTAATAACTCACTCACTGTACATACATACGTTTGTTATCATTCAACAACTCATTTCCAAATGTTAATATTGTTGTTATCAACAAGTCCCAATTGTTTATAAAGGGTTCATAGTTGCTTGGGCTGGAATTGGGCCACATGTAAGACTATATAGGACACAGATTGTGCAAGGTCTTCCTGGGTAGCTGCTCACCAGAAGAGGCAATTCCTTCATCATGATTTGAATCTAGTGGGCAAGTTCCAAAGATATTAGTAGCATTAGGTTTCTAGGTTTGGTATTGCCTCGCCAATTCCCATGGGCCTTCCTTAGGGCCCACGCCATCTTAGGACGCCACACGCAGAGTGATCGCCATCTCAAATATGTTCTGGAGTGGTGAGCTGTGGGCGTTGTTTTCTGTCAATATTTGACTGTTCATTTATAGAACTGAAGACAAATGTTATGAATTGTCAAAAAGAGGAGGATTTCAGGTAAACAGCATGTTGCCTTCCAAACATATGTCCATTTCATTGAAGGAAAAGTAATAAAAGTAAATAGCTAATGTTGATGATATCAAAAACACTTTCCACAAATAATTGTTCAACACAATACTGTACAGTCGACCTGACTGACCTGTAACTGATTGATAATCACATCAAATCTTGAACTGTCTGCACAATTTCTAAGTTCTGATTGTCCAGCCAATTGGGGTTGTAATTTCAAATTTAAAAATAATGCACCCAAGATTAAGAGAAAACGGACAAAAAGTTCACACATGGGGTAACGACTTCACAGAGCATGTTTTCACAGTATCCTCTTTTCATCACTGTAATAAACCTCAGCCATGCCTGGGTGTAAAAGGTTTATGATATTTACTATAACATTATATTTATATTTAAATGTTTGTGTACAAAACACACAAGGTGCTCAGACTGACAAACTCAAGGTGTTTTACCAAATCATAAAATATTATACAGTTTAGAACAACCTTAAATATCACTCACTACAATATATTATTCCAACTGCACATTCTGTCATTCAACAATTGCAAACTGAAATAGTAATTTCAAATTTAAAAATATTATTTAAGAAATAAAGAAGCTCACAGCACTGTAATCAAGATTAAGAAAACGGACGACCTCAGGCGCCCAGAAGTCAGAGAGAAAACGGATCTTCTATGATGGGCATTCAAATAACATACATAGCGCCAGAGCAATGCAACATTAACCCCAAATCGGTTAATTCGACACGATGCAACGACACCCTTCTCTATACAGGGTAAAAGTCCGGCTTTTCACGAGGTCGATTGTTGCATCAGACTCACTCCACTTAGTATTTCTGGTTTATGCATACACAGGTATTCAATTTGTTAGTTTGTATGTACAACATTTAAAGTTCTGAAGGTGGGTATATGCATGCATGTGCATGCAGTAAATGAAAATACTGTACATATAAACGTTCTCATAAAACGATAAATTCTCCTACCTAATGATCTTCAGGTTGAGTCCATTTATGTCTGTACTGTTTGCATAAATTATTTTTATAAATTGATAAGTTATAATGTCCATGTTCACATCAGTGGAATGTCAGTGGCTGCCTGAAGCCATTTTGATTTGGGAATTTGTATGGGTTTTATTATCAACAAGTTTCAATTTCAAATACTTGTCGGATAATATGTCTATCAAATTAATATTTTTTTGTATTTATTATCTCGATTGGTTTATTTGGATAGGATTGTTGTTGAAAATGGTTGCAGCATTAAATAATGTATCGGAAGGGAGCGTCAAGCAGCGATAGCTATAAGTCTACAGGAAAGCCTCCGGTTGGGAACGATTTCCTGTTTAATTAATGACGGTTCATGTTTGATACCTGGTTCTGGACCAATTCAATTTTACTATTATTTTTCTTCATATTTATGAAAAAAATAGATTTAAAAAAAATACATTTTCATGGAAATAATAACTAAATAGATATGTATATACAAAAAAATAGAAAAATGTATATTTTTGGGTGGGTCTTGTGGTGGTGGGTTAGAATAAGCAGCTGCAGTTGTTGGACCTTTTTTTTCTATCTGAACAGAAAAGTGAGAAACTTTATCGGTTTAGTGTGGTATTTTTTGTCCCTATTCGCATGAGCAAGAGAGAGTGTGGTAGTGATGGTTGAAAGGGTATGAAAGTGTATAGAATGCTTGTAGAATGTTGAAAAGGTGAGGGTCTGTTGGATATTATGTGGGTAAGCAATTAATATATTTTTCTGGAAGTGGATCCATTAACAGAACAAAGCATTGAAATTATAGGGACATGGAAAATTGAAAATGACTTCTTCATAAGAGATTATAATGAGAAAAGAGGCTGTGAGGTTCTTTGGCAACTTTTTTTTTTCGGTTTTAGTTATCAACTAGATGTTTCATCAATTCAGCATCATAAGAAGGTTCAACAACTTGGGTTCGGTAAAAGTTTGCAATAGTTTATGGGTAGTGGCTTCAGCCAGAGTTGAACAATGACTTCATTGTTGGAAGACTCACACTTTGGCTGTCCTTATGTTTTTGACTTTACCAATTGATGGTAGATTTTTTGTTTTACATTTGTAGTATTATTTTAAACTATATGAACACTTACTAGGTGTTGTTTATATTGTATGTAGAAATGATGATATGTTTTTTATTTGACCTAGTACATCTGATTGGGGTTCCAAACCCGTCTCGTTTGTTTTTTACCATTGTAGTGGTTAGTTTTTAGTGTTCTATTTATTAACATTAAATAATTGCTTAGAACATACATGAAGGTATTCATTTTTTTACGTTGAGTTCACTACAGCTGGGGATTGGGTCTTATTTTTCTGAAGTTTTTATGTAGAACCATCGTCACTCAAGTCAATGGTCTTGTCTCTTTTTTGTGTGTTTTAATATTCTCGATTATTAATATTGCATTGTTCATTTCATATATATAAAATTAATTCAATGTAATGATGTTCAGTAATAAACAATAATGAATTTTGTGTGTGTACAGTATCTTATTGCTTAATGGCTGTTTTTCATACTTTTTACTGTATATGTTGTTCTTTAATACATCTCATTTTTTTTCTTTAACGTTGGTGGTTTTTTACATTGTTTCATTTATTAACATAACGAATGGATCTCTATTAATATTCCTTCGGTTTACTTAAATTGAGAATACTATAACAAAGTGCTTAACTCGTATGTGGGATGAATATGTGACTATTTAGTTGTAGAAGATATTGTTGTTTCTTGTCAAATAAAGAGCGTCTGGTGCCATCTTTGTTCGTTGTTAGGTGTACATTGTTTTTGTTGATTTTTGTTTTTGATGTGGAAATAGAGTTATTTGTATAAATATTTTTGTTATACAAGTGTTAAATTGTGTATGAATGTAATAGTCAGAGTGGAGGTTCATAACTCTTGAAACTAGTAGAAATCATAAAAAGAGTGAGATGGAATGGGATTATTGGTTTGTATTGATGTATGGGATGGCTGGTCGACTATATGCGATTTTAAGAGTATATTGAAAAACTTGTGCAAGTGGCTAGGGAATCTAGACTTATCAAAGCAAGTGTAATGTATTGAGAGCGGAAAATTTGCTCTTAGTATGGATCTAAGGAGAAAAGAAATTGCAGGTGATAGCATTAGTGAAGCTATAATTTGTTGAGAAGGCCAGACAATTTTTGGGGACCATAAGCCAAGACTCCCAGTGCAAGTAATAGTGATGTGCCAGTGTTTAGGGTACCAAGGGGTGGTTTACTGGTTTCAGAAGGAGAAATAAATTATATAGTGTTGTGAGACATGGTGATGCTGCTAGTGCAGATAGGAGCAGCTAAGAACACCATGACATTTTTGAATGTTATTAAGAGGAGGCTTGTTTCTCAGCAGGTATTCAACTGTGTGAAACTGGACTTTTTGGAAAAAAATGCCTCGCTGTACATACATTACCAAGGAGGAAACTTCTGTCTGGCATTAGCCAATGAAAGACAGGCTTACCTTCCTTTCTTTGCTAATGCTTCTGGTGACTGCAAAATAAAGCCACTCCTTGTGTACCATGCAGAAAACCCCAGAGCTTTCAAAAACATTAGGAAGACCCGCCTTGGTGTTATGTGGCGGTCAAACCAAAGGCTTGGATGACCAGGAATCTATTCTCTGAGTGGGTGATTGAGGTTTTGGACCCAGTGTTGAGGAATACCTCGGAGAATAATTTTCACTGAAAGCTTTGTTGGTGATGGACAATGCACCAGCCCACCCTCCTAATTTGATGGTTGAATTGCCAGAGGAGTTCATCACTGTGCACTTCTTGCCACCCAACACAACACCTCTCATCCAGCCCATGGATCAACAGGTAATTTCTAACTTTAGAAGCTGTACACAAAGGCACTGCTTAGAAAATGTTTTGCATCCACTTCTTCCAGTGATGTTAGCTGAAGGAATTTTGGAAGATCACTTCAATATAGCAGGCGCTGTTTTTTAATTACCTCAGCCTGGAAAAGGTTACTGTGAGGTGTCTTTGTGCTGCTTGGAGGCCATTGTGGCCTGAATGTGTTCCTTCAAAGAGACTTTGAAGGCTTCGAAAAGATTAGAAGAAAGAGGCTGTTGTTCATGAGAAATTGTGTCTCTGGGCAATTCCATGGGCCTGGAAGTGGATGATGATGATGTTGAGGAGTTGGTGGAAGAGCACAATGAGAACTGTCCACTGAACTGCTTGAGCTTCACAAGAAAAGCAGACACTGAAGCAGAGCTTAACTTCTGAGGAGTCAGGGGAGGAGGAGGACAGGAGGAAAGCTGCATCATTCCAGCCAAGATCTCAAGGATCGTTCTTATGCTGGAGCACACTGTCCAAACTTGCGGAGGATTATCATCCTGATGTTGGTTCTATGCAAAAGGCATCAGTGTGTTTAATGACAATGTTATGAACTACTTTTGGAAGGTCCAGAAATCAAGGTTGAGGCCGACCCTAGATTCCTTCTTTCCAAAAGTAACAAAAGAACCTACAGACAAAGTGCCTCTGAGACAGTCACCAAAGAGGGCTAGGAAGGAGGACTCCTCTCCTTCCACCTCTTCTCCATATTCTCTCCTCCCCCTCCCTCTGCCTCCTGTCCTGCATGCTCACCAACACTAAGGTAAGATAAATGTCATATATTTTGCATAAAAAGATAACATATTTACTCAGAATAAACATTATATCTAAAATTTGTATGTCTAATGCAAAATCTATGATGTTTATATTCAAAATGATCATCATATTGTAAATTCCAGCAATGTAAATTATATTCTGGCGGGTAATTTGTATGAATTTTATAGGCTAAATAAAAAAAATTATACTTCACTGTATATATGAGTAGATGAACCGCGTTAAGGAGATTCGGTTCTGGCGAGCCAGCGTATATGAAATCGCGTTAAGTGAAACCGCGTAAAGCAGGGGTAATAATGTATGTATGTATGTATGTATGTATGTATGTATGTATGTATGTATATATGTATATATATATACACACACATATACACAGTGGGGTATGCTATATGAAACGGATCCTACTACGAATATTCCTATTTGAACTGATTTTACCTATAAAATTGAGAATGCTATAACGAACGAAACTCCTACAACGAACATTATTTAAAAAATTTTTTTTTTTTTTTTTTTACTAATTTATTGTTTTTTTATTACAAATATTAATGATATTCTTTATTTCAGGGTTTAGATGCATATTTATGCACTTTTTTACAATTTTTAATTTTATATTACATTTTTCAGTGTTAAGTGGTTGTATTTGGGGCCTGGGCGGATTAATCCTATAACGACGAATGCTATATGAACAAGGTTCTAGAACCAATTAGATTCGTTATAGCATACATACAGTCGGCCCTTCACATGCGGGTTTAGCATTCACGGATTTGCAAATACGGATTGCCGGAGAATATTCTGTACATTGAAGTAATTGAAGTACATTCAAATCGCCGCCATTCAACTTCATGTGACACGAACAAGGACACCGCCGCTCCGCAACCTCACACTGCGCTTAGCTCTCCCTCACTCAGTCAGTCTCGCTGTAACCACGCTTGTGTTGACATCAGCATTATAGTTGCAAAAATATTACATTTCCGTGAATATATTATATTAAGCACAGTATGAATGGAATATCACTAATATAAGAGTATTTTAACCGAAAACTACTAAAAAACGAGTAACATCTCTTGAACATCGGAAGGTTAGGTAAAGTCTCTTGTTTTTAGTCATGTATTTTATCTATTTTACATTGAAATACATCACGTTTCAGCAAAATTACTATTTTTATTTCTGAGAATATATTCATTCAGGCACAGTTTAGGTAAATATACATGTGCTGTAACATTTTTTAATTGAAAACGATTAAAAACGTGCCCTCTAGCCCTGTTCAAGGAGAAGACTGGGAGGAGCTGTTTGGTGCTTAAGAGCGATGACAAGGAAAATGATTTTGATGGATTTTAATGAAAATATTCAAAGACCCTGGCACTGTCAAGGAAAGTGGCTGCTGAAGGCTTCGGGACATGGCAGAGGGCGAGATTAGGAGCTAATTGAAGAGCCCGACAATGAGCTGACCGAGGAGGATCTACAGGAGTTAGTAGACTCAGGTAATGAAGAGGAAGAGGAAGGAAAGAGGATGATGAAGAGCACCAAGAAATAACGTTGGAGAAGTTGGGAGATGACCAGGAATATTGAGGCACTGAAAAACCTGGCCTATAGTATGGACCCCTCCATGGTGCGTCCTGAAATTCATGTGAGGATGGATGACGTTTTAGCTCCATACAAAATATCATGGAAGAAATGAATGAAAGAGAGGCGACAACGATCACCGAGGAGAGCTTTAACACCAATCACTGGCGGCAGTGAGGAAGCAGCTGAATCCACCGTATGCTTCACCACCGTTATGGAATTGAGTGGCGCCTGTCGCCGGGATAGGAACTGTACAGTAAAGTGAATTTTTATCTCTTTTTTTTAATAGCTTTTCTTGCCATGTTTATTGTTTGTAAAATGTACAGCACAGTACAGTTCAGTACTGTACATAGGAAGTGGAGGTGCAGTTATTCACAAAACATTTGTGTTTGTTGTCGGCAGTAGTAGATTGTGGAGGTGGAGGCAGAGGAGGGAGCGAGTTGGGAGGAGGGGTGACCTTGGGACGGAGAAGCAGGGCCAGATGCCAGCCAGTACATTACGGGTGTATTAATTGTTTTTATAGCTATTTTGCATTTTAATATTAAATACTGTACATTACGTTTCAACAAAAGTACCATTTATTTCTGAGAACATGGAAATGTAATATTTTGCTGAAATGATGTGACATTATTACAGTGGAAAAGTAATAGCAATGACTCGCTTTCTTTCGTTCAAAAGATGTTACCGTAATCGCTTTTTGAATGGTTTTCAGTTGTGGGATTATAAGGCTAATGAGATAGAATATTATTGTAATACAATGCAAGTACAACAGTTTTTTAACTGAAAACCATTGGCGATCTGACAAATCTGAACAAGTCATTGTTTTCATAATTTATCCACTTTCCACTGTACAGTAATATGTTCATTTCAGCCAAAATATTACATTTCCATATTTATTTCTGAGAATATATTCATTCAGTCACAGTTAAGGTAAAATATACTTGTGATGCAATATTTTAATGAAAATACGGTGTTCGTAGTTTTCTTTTGTATCAAATTTAATTAACAAAGATTGATGTTTCAAATGTAATGAACAAAATTTATGTACAGTATCTATAAATAAACTTTAACAAATGAATACAGTATTTTGTAGCAGCGGTCAATTTGAACCCAAAAGGGTACCGTGTTAAGTGAACAACAGAACATATGGGATTAATTCCAATAGAGACTGGCCAGACCCCCAAACTCTACTTTTCCGACACAATACCTATGTTCTAGTAAAAAACATCTTAATTTTATGATGGTACATGCACACAATTAATACTTAAGAGAAATGAAAATACAGTCGCCAAGTTAATGTCCATTCAAATAATGGACTCAACTCCTCCCTCTTCTCACACTACACTCACTGGCTCTTCCCTCTCCGAGAAATTTGGGGAAACCACTAAATTTTAATAAATAATACCTCAAACTAAAGTTAGGATAATATAATTGACATTGCTGGATTCCTTGTAAGACCAGGAATATTTTGAATACAAATGTCATATATTTTGCACAAAAAATAACATATTTACTCAGAGTAAACATTATATCTAAAATTTGTATGTCTAATGCAAAATCTATGATGTTTATATTCAAAATGATCATCATATTGTAGAATTCCAGAATGTAAATTATATTCTGGCTGGGTAATTTGTATGAATTTTATGAGCTAAAACAGGTAGGCAGGCAGGCAGGTGGCGGGTCGAATCTAAAAATAGCGTCTCGAGGCGGACACTCTCGCAGCGTATATGTGAAAAAAACCGTGTTAAGTGAAAGTTCGGCTCTGGCGAGGCACGCGTATCGTGAAATCGCACTAAAGCTAAACGCGTTAGCGGGTATTACTGTACTTTGTTTTACATCATCCTGTTATATCATACCATGGATTTGGCTACTTTGGGCTAGCTATGGTGGCCTTAAGAGACTGCCCTGGCGACTGTACCGACACTCACAGCTGGTGGTCGCGTCGTTCCATTGTTTACTGGTAGTTACTGGTAAATATTTTTCAACCTACTTGAAACTATAACCATTTTTGAGATTGAACCCCAATTTTTTGCAAAATAATTTGGTCTTAAAACTCAAACTACACACAGGTATATATGGTAAATAAGGACATGGAGGCCAGGGTTTTTTTTGGGGGGGCAGCAAAAAGTACAGTTTTTAACATTCACGGGTATCTCTGTTACCTAACCGCGTATGTTAAGGGCCTACTGTATCTTGATAAATCACGGGAAAAGGGAAACAACGGAGCACCATTGTTTCCCTTTTCCCGTGTGATTTTATCAAATTATCTTATCCACGAATTAGTTCCCATAAGGATTTTCAGTTTGATTAACGAACAAAACTTTGATTAACAAAATTCTTACGACAAACACGTTTTGTTGTGTGCATCAGCTGATCGGCTAGTCCGCCAATACAGTAATTGGTTCTATGTTTTACATTCGTTTCCAGTGAAGTAAATATCAAGAAAGTTGGTCACTTGAATATTTCTGCATTTTTTATATTAAAATTATTGGTCATTCTGAAATTTAGTTAACATATTGATAATATAGACAGTACAGGGAACAGTTTTTGTGTGCCCATCAGCTGATTGATCACCCAACAACCCTTCTCAGTTTAACTTTGTTTACAGTCGAGTAAGCATCGATTTAGTTGGTCTCTTGAATATTTTTGCATTTTACATTAAAATTATTGGTCATTCTGAAATTTAGTTAATCTATTGATAATATACAGTGCAGAAATTATTATGAAACATGAAGAAGGCATTAGAACCAATGCACTCTGTAGCGAATATGGCGTCATCATCGACTACCTCTACAATCAGCTGCTTGATATGTAAACAAAGCTGCTGGTAATACAACATACACACCTCAAAGTAAGTTGAATTACAGTATTCCATTGTTTTTTATTTATTATTGTACAGTATACAGTGACCCCTCGTTTAACGAACACCTCGGTTAACGTAATTTCGATTAACGAACTGCCTTCCATAAGGATCTTCAATTCGGTTACGAAAAAAAAATTAACGAACTTCTTATGAACCGACCTCAACATGTTTTGCACTGACCGGGCAACCAGCTTTAGTATCAGTCATACATTAATCGGTTCTAGGGCTTAAATTCCTTACTATTTTTGTAAATATCAAGAAGTTTATACTATTCAATAATTTTAAAAGTTTAATATTCAATTTTTTAGTCATTTTAACAATTATTGAACAAAATTGAAGGTAAAGTGACTAGTTTAATGCGGCATCCAGCCTCTTAACACAGCAAACAGGCGTCAGTCTCTCTCTGTTTCACTGGAGGTAACATCTTGCTTGAGACTCTCTTCAACTAGCTTTTTTCTGTGTTTCCAAGCAAATTATTGGTCATTTGAAATATATTTTATATATTGACAATATATAATGCAGTGCAGCGTTGATTTAAAAGAAATAATCTTGAATTAAACCAGAGAGCTAAAATTTTATGGGTGAAATGGCACCATGGGGTTGACTTCTCTTCCACCCAATGCCTTCTCTTCTTCCTTCTCCTCCACCCCATTCTAAATCCCATCATCATCATCATCATCATCCAGGAGCCTTCTACATACACACCTCAAAGTAAGTGAACTTTTCTACCATTTTGTTGAATTTGAAATTTTGGTGAGCTGGAACCAATTACCCAACCCATTGAAACAATGGTTTCGGGATTATAAACGTTTAGGTTAACGACCTTCTGGAAGCAGTTGAGTTAGGTTAACGAGGCCTGTACTGTACAGTACAGTACTGTATTTAGTTTATATTTAATGTTTTGTTAATTCTATTACTGGTATACAGTACAGGTTGTACCTCTAGTCCGAACCTCGGACCTGACCGTGCGGACCATGGATACCCTTTCCGATAGATAGTAACTTTTTTATGCCAAGCACTAGCACCACTGTCTCTGCATCATGGTCTCTTTGAAGACATATAGAAGGGTTAAATGTATAGTAGGCTTCTCAAATTTGGGATTTTAATTCTTAACATATTTTATTGAACACAAAAATAATAAATAAACTTTAATTTAAACCGGAGGGTTTGAGCAGCCACGTAACGTGCGGCAGTGCATGTCGTGTAAACAGTCATTTTCTCTTATGTACAAAAGATTCATTATTGTTTATTACTGAATGTCTTTTTATTGAATTAATGTTTTATGTGTGCAAAATGAGCAATACAATTCATTAATATCCATGGGAATTATAAAACACAGAGGAAATGACACAGCATTTGGTTCTTATAAAACTGAAGAAAATACCAGTAAAATTAATATGGTTGTTTTAAGTAATGTTATTTAATGTTAATAAATGGAACAATAAAGTATGCGATAATGGTAAAGAGAAAAAGAGAATCGCATATGTAAGTCATGCGCCTGCGTGAAAACTTATCGTCATTACTTTACATAAGAATATGAAAGCAACCTTATTACTGTTCATATATATTTTTAATTAATGTTTCTGAATTTGTTTATTGAATATGCGTGTGTGCAAAATTAACAATACAATTTATTAATAATACGTGGAATATTAGAGGCAGAGGCGGCTGCCGGCATTGTTTATGTTAAAGCTACAATGACTGATTGGTTCTATATATAAAATTACAGAGTTTAGCTGTATTAAAATTAATGTAAAAAATGAATATGGTTGTGAAGTACTATGTAATGTTATTTAATGTTAATAAATGGAACAATTTAAGTAAATATATTTGTTGGTAAAAAGAAAATATATCGTCATTACTCTACATAAGAATATAAACACTTATTTACTGCTCATATATATTGAAGGGTTAAAGGTTGTACTCTGTATAGACAAGCAGAGAGAGAAACAGCGAACTGCGAGTAAACAAACCTTAATTTCCGCAGCTTTTTTTTTTTTTTTAGGATTACCAGGCATAGGTCACTGCGCACATTAGGGCCTGAGGGCAAAAATTTAATACTCCTGTAATAATAATAATAATTCATATAAGGAAAAAAAAAAAAAAAAAAAAAAAAAAAAAAAAAAAAAAAAAAAAAAAAAAAGGCTGCCTATCTACCTATTGGACAAACTAAAATCGTTCCGGACCACAGAATGCCGGACTAGAGAGGTACAACCTATACTTTGTATGTAAATTTTCTGTGAGTTGGAACTAATTACCCAATACCATTGAAATGATAGATTCGGTTAACGAAATTTTCGGTTAACCGAAGGACCACTGTGTGTATATATATGTGTGTGTGTGTGTGTGTGTACAGTTGTACCCCACTTAACGCGGTCAATTGAACCCAGAGGGTCCCGCGTTAAGTGAAATCCGCGTTAAGTGAACAACAGAACATATGGGATTAATTCCAATAGAAACCGGCCCGACCGCCAAACTCCACTTTTTGAAGACACATACCTATGTTGTAGTAAAAATAACATCTTAATTTTATGATGGTACATGCACACAATTAATACTTAAGAGAAATAGAGAAATACAGTCGCCAAGTTAATGTCCATTCAAATAATGGACTCAACTCCCTCCCCCTCTCACACTACACAGCCGGCTAACAGATGGTCGGTCGGTCCCTCCCTCCCCCCCCCCACCCCCCACCAACCGTCCCAAGGAGATGTGTGGGATAACCTCAAACTAAAGTTAGGAAAATATAATTGACATTGCTGGATTCCTTGTAAGACCAGGAATATTTTGAATATAAATGTCATATATTTTGCACAAAAGATAACATAGTTACCTAGAGAAAAATTTTTATCTAAAAATTGTAAGTTTAAAGCAAAATATATGATGTTTATATTCAAAATGATCACCAAATTATAAGAATTCCAGCAATGTAAATTATATTCTGACCGGGTAATTTGTATGAATTTTATGAGCTAAAACAAATATCTTCAGTTAATAAAAAAAAAATAATCTTCACGACACTATCTGTCAATCAAAGTACCCCACCTTGCCTCCCCCCCTCTTCCAACCGCGCGGTCAGTCCCAACCCTCCCCCCCACCCCCCACCAATCCTCCCTTCCAGAGTTTTTAACATTTAGTATTAAATAATACCTCAGATTAAAGTTAGGATAATATAATTGACATTGCTGGATTCCTTGTAAGACCAGGAATATTTTGAATATAAATGTCATATATTTTGCACAAAAGATACCATAGTTACCTAGAGAAAATTTTTTATCTAAAAATTGTAAGTTTAAAGCAAAATATATGATGTTTATATTCAAAATGATCACCAAATTATAAGAATTCCAGCAATGTAAATTATATTCTGACCGGGTAATTTGTATGAATTTTATGAGCTAAAACAAATATCTTCAGTTAATAAAAAAAAATAATAATTCTTCACAGGGTAACAGATGGTCGGTCGGTCCCTCCCTCCCCCCACCCCCCACCAACCGTCCCAAGGAGATGTGTGGGATAACCACTAAATTTTAATAAATAATACCTCAAACTAAAGTTAGGATAATATAATTGACATTGCTGGATTCCTTGTAAGACCAGGAATATTTTGAATATAAATGTCATATATTTTGCACAAAAGATACCATAGTTACCTAGAGAAAAATTTTATCTAAAAATTGTAAGTTTAAAGCAAAATATATGATGTTTATATTCAAAATGATCACCAAATTATAAGAATTCCAGCAATGTAAATTATATTCTGGCCTGGTAATTTGTATGAATTTTATGAGCTAAAACAGGCAGTCAGGCAGGGTGGCGGGTGGGGCAAATCTAAAAATAGCGTCTCGGACACTCACCGCGTATATGTGGAAAAAATCCGCGTTAAGTGAAAGTTCAGCTTTGGCAAGGCACCGCGTATATGCGAAAACGCGTTAAGTGAAACCGCGTTAGGCGGGGTAAAACTGTATGTATGTATGTATGTATGTATGTATATATATATATATATATATATATATATACACAGGTACAGGTAGTTCTGCTATAACGCGATAATTGTGTTCTTGTAAAATATCGTGTTATAGAAAATCGCGTAATAGAAATAACAGGGCTTATGGAGAAAATAGGGTTAGGTGCAGATTACTCCAAATCGAAAAAAAATTTCGTAGTTAGCCTAACACAAAGGATAGCACAGTCTAAATAAATGTTACATTCATATCTAATAATGAAATCATACAGTAAATGTTACACTTTACCTTGAAAAAATATGAATTTAACTTGATGGGGGAGAAGGTTAATGTTGAGGATGAGGAGTCATGCAGACAGGATTTGACAATTGTCATCGTCATCATCATCATCATCATCAGGTGCAGTTTTGGTTGCATGGGAGGGAAGAAAAAAACGTCTAATTCCAGAAGTGGATGGCTGTGGTTCAGTGTCTTCAGTCTGCTTCTTGGGGGTTGACTTAAAAAAGACGTCTAATGTTTGCTGTTTTGCCGTCTTTCTTCTTTCACAAAGAAGCTGTTCATAAGGTGCCAAAAAAGATTTAACACCACGAACTGCAATCCTGCTCCTTTCTGCATTGTAGTCATTGTCTTCCAAGCGCTGCAACTGCGTATCAACTTCTCTCAGGATAGAAGATAAAACAGAAGTGGGAAGCTCTCGTGGTTTTGCATCCTGGACTTCTTCATCTTCGGCATCTTCTATTTTCTCAGAATCAACAAGTTGTTGTAGATCTTCTGTAGAGAGGTCTTCACAGTCGGACTCGAGCAGTTCTTCAACATCAGCGCTTTCCACTTCAGCAAAGCCAACTTGCTTTGCAAGAGAAACACAATTTTCTGTAATTTTTGGGAGCTCCTCTGATGCATCAAAGCCTGTAAAATCAAGAATTAAATCTGGGAGAAGCTTCTGCCAAACTCCACTCAAGCAGTCCTTACTTACTTCACCCCAGGCCTCCACAATGATGTCAATTGCATGCTTGATGTTGAATTTTTTCCAAAACTGAAGAACACTGGCCTTATCATTTCCTTCCTCAGTAGCTTCAATAAGTTTCTTAAATGTACGCCTCAAATAATAGGCTTTGAAGGCTGCTATTACTCCTTGGTCCATTGGTTGAAGGAGAGATGTTGTATTTGGAGGTAGAAAGAGCACTTTGATATTGTCAGAAAGCTCAGCAACAGTGGGAGGGTGGCTTGGCGCATTATCTAAAATGAGGAGAATCTTAAAATCTATATTCTTCTTCTTGCAATATTTTTTAAACACATTTTCAAAAACATCCACAAGAAGGTCAGAAAAAATTTGTCCCGTCATCCAACCTTTTTTGCTTGACCTAAAGCAAACACCTAGAGTAGACTTTATGTAACCCTTTAAAGCTCGCGGGTTGACAGATTGATACACCAACACAGGCTTAAGCTTTAAGTCTCCACTAGCATTTGCACCCAACAACACTGTCACACGGTCCTTCGCAGCCTTAAAGCCTGGAGCATGTGCTTCATTCTTGGAAATGTAAGTTCTTGTTGGCATGCGCTTCCAGTATAAACCTGTTTCATCCAAATTAAAAATTTGGTCTAAGGTGTAGCCTTCTTCCTGAATCAATTTCTTTACAGTGGGAGGAAATGCCCGGGCACTTGCTTCGTCGGCACTTGCGGCTTCACCACATAACTTTACATTATGAAAAGCATAGCGGGTCTCAAAACCAGAAAACCATCCACTACTAGCACTAAAGGCAATCACATCATCAGGATTTTCAGCTTTTTTCTTTAGGTCCTCATATATTGACAAGGCTTTCTCTTTAATGGTGAGGAAGCTGGTCCCAGATCGGTTTCGTTTGATTTTCTATCCAAACACTTAGAAGCCATTCCATCTCCTCAAGTTCCTTTGGCCGTGATCTTACACTTTTGCTAGCTCTCAAGGTTTTTCCAGCAACACAGCTTGCTTTAATCTTTGCTGCATTGGCTCTAATGGTGCGCAAAGTAGACTCCTTTATTCCCGTTGCACGCACAATATCACATGTTCTTTCCTTATTTTCAAAACGCTTGACAACATCAAGCTTGCCTTCAAGTGTTATAGCCTTTCTTTTACGATCACCACCAGAAATGCGATCACCAGAATGCTTCCCGGAGATATTCTTCTTTTCCATAGTCACAAAATTGGAGAAACAGTAAATCAGAAAGCACTGAGGACGCTTAAAAATTTCTCACGTCTTCCAAAGTGAACGTGTGGAGTAAAGAGAGCGCAGGTCTAAAATGCTACGTATTTTGTTTTTCTCTCTTAGTTAAAATTTTACATTTTACATATACTGTACAGGTATACTGTATACATAAATATTACATAAATTATTTCTGCAATTGTTCACAAACAAAACACATAAATCAATTGAACATGTGATGTCAAATGTGAACTGTAAACACTGCATAACCCCGCGCCAAGCCACAGCACTGTACATACTGTACAGTACACTTTAAACGCTACGTATTTAGTTTTTCTTTTATTTAAATTTTTACAATTTACATATATATATATACAGTACCTGTATAAGTAAATTGTAATTTACATATTATTCATATTATGCTAGAGCGCCCACAAAACATGAGAAACGTTTGAGTCCCCCAGTAGAGATGTCCGTTCTCTATCCACTCCTGGATGTCTTAGTCCTCCGTTTTCTTTTTGTGTACTCGCTCAGGGACTCAAGTATTTCTGTATATGACACAGGATGATAAGGGAATTTGAATTTATTTGTTTATTTATTTATATATATAATATACTGTAATATATTAAATATACTGCAAGTATTTTCTTTAATTTATATACGTGTTTCGCGAAAAAGGGAGGCTACATTTATGGTGATCGTTAAGGACCAAACTCCGAATCCATGACGTGACTTCTGTTCATTATTTATATCCTAAATTTACCACTGTAGGTAGTTTCAAGAATTAATGCAGTCATTTACTGAATATTCTTTGCAAAAAAATAAATTTTAAATGAATTATTTATAGGAGATAAATATATTGATCAGTAAATATACAGATATGCATTACTGACCACCTCCGAACACAAGGACGGCTAAAAATAGCCACAGGCGGTCACAGTCAAGGTCACTTTCCCTTTCTTGTCACTGGCAAATGGGGGTGGGGGGGTGGATGATAATAGCAGCTGTGTTTATTACGGTATGTTAGACTGGTTTATAATACATTTTTATTATTTTAATATACCGGTAATCTTCATTTTAATCCAGCTTCCCAAACGTAAGTTTCAGTATAAAATAATTAGTGGTACTGTAGGACCTTGTGAGTGGTTTACTGTATACATAAATATTACATAAATTATTTCTGCAATTCTTCACAAACAAAACACATAAATCAATTGAATATGTGATGTCGAACGTAAACTGTAAACACTGTGTATGATGTAAAGAGAGCGCGGGTGTAAAACGCTATGTAATTTGATTTTCTCTTTTATGTAAAATTTTACAATTTACTTATAATATATAGGTATACTGTATACATAAATATTACATACATTATTTCTGCAATTGTTCACAAACAAAACACATAACTCAATTGAACATGTGATGTCGAACGTGAACTGAAGTCACAACAACCGTTCGAGTGGAATCGCGTTAGAGCAAACGAGTTCGCGTTAAACAAATATTGTTCCGAATTCATAAATCGCGTTCGATCAAATTCGCGTTATCAAAACACGCGTTATAGCAGAACTCACTGTATATACATATCTATATATATATACATATATATATATATATATATATATATATATATATATATATATATATATATATATATATATATATATATATATATATATATATATATATATATATATATATATATATATAGTATATATATACAGTCAACCCTCACTTTACGCGGTCCCACATTCCGCATTTCCACGTTTATGCGGTGCCCTGCCAGAACCCAGGATGCTCACAGTCCGCGGTGGGTGTACCCCTTTACACGGTGAAGTATAATTTTTTTATTTAGCTCATAAAATTCATACAAATTATCCGGCCAGAATATAATTTACATTGCTGGAATTCTTACAATTTGATGATCATTTTGAATATAAACATCATAGATTTTGCATTAGACATACAGTACAAATTTTAGATATAATGTTTACTCTTGAGTAAATATGTTATCTTTTGTGCAAAATATATGATATTTATATTCAAAATATTCCTGGTCTTACAAGGAATCCAGCAATGTCAATTATATTATCCTAACTTTAGTCTGATTTATTATTTATTACTAAAAAGGTAAACAGTCTGGTATTCCCACACATTTATCTAGTAGGGACGGTTGGTGGGGGGTGGGGGGGGGAGGGAGGGACCGGCGACCGACCATCTGTTACCGTGTGAAAAATATTTTTTTTTTATTAACTGAAGATTTTTATTTTAGCTCATAAAATTCATACAAATTACCCGGCCAGAATATAATTTACATTGCTGGAATTCTTACAATTTGATGATCATTTTGAATATAAACATCATATATTTTGCATTAGACATAAAATTTTTAGATAAAATGTTCAGTCTGAGTAAGTATGTTATCTTTTGTGCAAAATATATGACGTTTATATTCAAAATATTCCTGGTCTTACAAGGAATCCAGCAATGTCAATTATATTATCCTAACTTTAATCTGAGGTATTATTTAATACAAAATGTTAAAATTTATTTTTTTCACCCACTCTTTCTCTTGAAGGGAGTATTGGTGGGGGGTGGGGGGGAGGGTTGGGACTGACCGCGCGGTTGGAAGAGGGAGGAGGAAGAGGGGGGAGGAAGGTGGGGTACTTTGATTGACAGATAGTGTCGTGAAGAATATTTTTTTTTTTATTAACTGAAGATATTTGTTTTAGCCCATAAAATTCATACAAATTACCCGGCCAGAATATAATTTACATTGCTGGAATTCTTACACTTTGGTGATCATTTTGAATATAAACATCATATATTTTGCATTAGACATACAAATTTTAGATAAAATGTTTAATCTGAGTAAATATGTTATCTTTTGTGAAAAATATATGACATTTATATTCAAAATATTCCTGGTCTTACAAGGAATCCAGCAATGTCAATTATATTATCCTAACTTTAGTCTGATTTATTATTTATTACTAAAAAGGTAAACAGTCTGGTATTCCCACACATTTATCTAGTAGGGACGTTGGTGGGGGGTGGGGGGGGAGGGAGGGAGGGACCGGCGACCGACCATCTGTTACCGTGTGAAGAATATTTTTTTTTTTATTAACTGAAGATTTTTATTTTAGCTCATAAAATTCATACAAATTACCCGGCCAGAATATAATTTACATTGCTGGAATTCTTACAATTTGATGATCATTTTGAATATAAACATCATATATTTTGCATTAGACATAAAATTTTTAGATAAAATGTTCACTCTGAGTAAGTATGTTATCTTTTGTGCAAAATATATGACGTTTATATTCAAAATATTCCTGGTCTTACAAGGAATCCAGCAATGTCAATTATATTATCCTAACTTTAATCTGAGGTATTATTTAATACAAAATGTTAAAATTTATTTTTTCACCCACTCTTTCTCTTGAAGGGAGGATTGGTGGGGGGTGGGGGGAGGGTTGGGACTGACCGCGCGGTTGGAAGAGGGGGGAGGCAAGGTGGGGTACTTTGATTGACAGATAGTGTCGTGAAGAATATTTTTTTTTTTATTAACTGAAGATATTTGTTTTAGCTCATAAAATTCATACAAATTACCCGGCCAGAATATAATTTACATTGCTGGAATTCTTACAATTTGGTGATCATTTTGAATATAAACATCATATATTTTGCATTAGACATACAAATTTTAGATAAAATGTTTAATCTGAGTAAATATGTTATCTTTTGTGAAAAATATATGACATTTATATTCAAAATATTCCTGGTCTTACAAGGAATCCAGCAATGTCAATTATATTATCCTAACTTTAGTTTGAGGTATTATTTATTACTATACCTGGTTTTCCCCCCAAAATTTCTCAGAGGGAAGAGCCAGCAGTGTAGTGTGAGAAGAGGGGGAGGGAGTCGTGTCCATTATTTGAATGGACATTAACTTGGCGACTGTATTTCTCTATTTCTCTTAAGTATTAATTGTGTGCATGTACCATCATAAAATTAAGATGTTATTTTTACTAGAACATAGGTATTGTGTTGGAAAAAGTGGAGTTTGGGGGTCAGCTGGTCTCTATTTCATTTAATCCCATATGTTATGTTATTCACTTTACGCGTTTCTCACTTTCCGCGGTACCCTGTGGGTTACATTAACCGCGTAAAGTGAGGGTTGACTGTATATATATATATATATATATAGTAAATGTATATGTATGTATATATATATATATATATATATATATATATATATATATATATATATATATATATATATATATATATATATATATATATATATATATATATATATATATATATATATATATATATATATATATTAATTTTTTTACATTAATTTTAATACAGTTACAACCAGGGTCTTATTTTCTTCATTTTCTTGCATAGAATTATCGTCCCAGACTCCCGGCTGTAAACACTAACAAAAACAATGGCGTCCCATTTCTTGTGTGACCATATTATTATTCATTTATATTGTACTGTATAAGGTGCATTCATAAACATTATTTAAAAAATATAATTTTCATTTTTCATTAATTTTGTTGCTTGGGGGAAAAGAGGGTAAAAAGCCACACAAAAGATATGAAAGGGTCACACTTGGGAACGCATCTCATTATTATTGCTTTATTTTAATGGTATTTAATGATTCACGATACAACGATTCACCTTATACTGCAATATTGGAAGACACATTACTGTTATTATTCAAGGCTTTACTGTACCTACAACATGGCGGCGGCCAGAGGATCGCGTTGTATTATGGGAGTACGTGACGTCATGCAAGATCTAAGAATTCCATCATCCTAGTTGTAAGGATTATTCAAGTTTTTGACATTATAACAGTACACCCTTGCATACATAGTGAAGAAATATCTGACCTAAAGCTCTTTGTTAGCTTTTAGAAACAAGTTACACAAAAATATGGACCGAGATACTGTCTGTATAATGTAAACAGAACCTTACAAGTCTGATTCATCTTACTGTATATAATAACACCGAGACTTGCAATAACAACTGACAAAACCTTGAGTGCTGTACTTTACTTTAATAGGGTCACATACATAGATAGAGTATAGAGTTGGACAGGGAAGAGCTGATCATTGTGGACCATCATGTTTCATATCAGCAGGAAGCTTGCCAAGGAATGGATGACTGCATCTGGATTCCTTTAGATTAACCAAATTCAGTGTAATTCATAGGTTTTACAAAATTACTAGTTGCTGAATGGGTAGCTAATGACACCAGTGAGACCATCAGCCTCTAGGCAACTGAGCCACCTGCATTTGAGGCAAGGTGTACAGTACAGCCATTAAATTAACACATTAATTCAAGGATGACATTGAAGGGGGGAATAATTAAAGTGATATAAAGCTCCCCTAAATGTCTCTTTGTGATGCCAAATCCACCTGGCTAAACAGTGACAGCCAGACAAAATGCAAAATGAATGCTACTGACTGATTTAGGTGCACATTCTTCTTGTGTCCCCATATTTACCAAGACTAATCACACAGTCATACAGAGACTTTCTAACAACTAACCGTCAGTGTCATCGTCATCTGAATGGAAGTTGGGTTGTGGTGGCACTACATTTGCTTCCATCATTCCATCCATGTCAAACAGTCCTGAAATTGTAGAAAGAAATAAAATAAAATAAAAAACCCTTGATTTACAATTAAACACGTCAAACTGACTGATTTTTTGACCAATTTTCATTATAAGTAATGATGAAAATATGCTAAAATAATGCATTTTTTTTAGTACTGATAATCTTATTTATTTCATTAACTTATTCAATCATTCTCTAATGCTCACAATGTTATTAAATCAACAATTAATTATATAACTTGCACCTCAAATTCCAGTGCTGTGCCCATTACTTTTTAAAAGTAAGGACATTACTGTTACTTGGTAGAAACTGTAACGCCGGAACCACTGCCGTTACATTTTAAAAACTAAAGTGTTACTGTTACTTTTTTATGTACAGGATATTGGTCGTATAACTACAGTGACCCCTCGTTTAACGAACACCTCGGTTAACGTAATTTCGATTAACGAACTGCCTTCCATAAGGATCTTCAATTCGTTTAACGAAAAAAATTTCGCTTAACGAACTTCTTACGAACCGACCTCAACATGTTTTCGCTTGCACTGACCGGGCAACCAGCTTTAGTATCAGTCCGCCAATACATTAATCGGTTCTAGGGCTTAAATTCCTTACTATTTTTGTAAATATCAAGAAGTTTATACTATTCAATAATTTTAAAAGTTTAATATTCAATTTTTTAGTCATTTTAACAATTATTGAACAAAATTGAAGGTAAAGTGACTAGTTTAATGCGCGGCATCCAGCCTCTTAACACAGCAAACAGGCGTCAGTCTCTCTCTGTTTTCACTGGAGGTAACATCTTGCTTGAGACTCTCTTCAACTAAACGCTTTTTTTCTGTGTTTCCAAGCAAATTATTGGTCATTTTGAAAATTATTTTACATATTGACAATATATAGTGCAGTGCAGTGTTACTTTAAAGAAAATATTCTTTATTTACAGCTAGTTTAACTTTGAAAAATACGTGTTGCCATTGTTTGAATCCAGCATGGGGCCTAAGAGATCAAGAAAAGTGATTTCAATCCAAATAAAGCAGGAAATAATAAAAAAACACGAACAAGGTATTAAATCAAATGCGCTATGCAAAGAATATGGCATGTCGGCATCAACTGTGTCGACAATTCTTGCACAAAAAGACAAATTTAAGGAAGTGAACGTGAGAGACAAATCTACAAGAGTGTTTAAAAGTAGATCCCTAATCGTAGAAACTGAGAGGTTACTTATCATCTGGATTAGGGAAAAACAGATGAAAGGTGATTCAGTTTCTGGTGATTTCATTTGTGAAAGAGCCAGGGAGATTTATGAACATTTAAAGACAGATCAACCTGGTTCTTCAGGAACAGAATTTGAAGATTTTCGGGCTAGCAAAGGCTGGTTCGAAAAATTTAAGAAAAGAAGTGACATTTTAAGTGTTGTTAGGCATGGTGAAGCTGCTAGTGCTGATAAAGAAGGGGCAGCAAAGTTTTTAATTGAATTTAAAAAACTGATGGAAGAAGAAAATTATCTTCCACAGCAAGTGTTCAATGTTGACGAAACTGGGCTGTTCTGGAAAAAGATGCCCAAAAGAACATTCATCACCAAGGATGAAGCCTCTTTACCTGGGCATAAACCCATGAAAGACCGTCTCACTCTATTGCTTGGTGCCAATGCTTCAGGGGATTTCCGACTGAAGCCTATGCTTGTCTACCACTCTGAAAACCCCAGGGTGTTCAAGCAACAGAAAGTGGTAAGAACAATGCTTGGAGTTTATTGGAAGTCCAACCGTAAGGCATGGGTGACAAGACAGTTCTTTAATGAATGGGCTGTTGATGTGTTTTGCCCCTCTGTCAAGAGCTACCTAACCACCAATAAACTTCCTTTAAAGGCTCTTCTCCTCATGGATAATGCTCCTGGTCATGACCCTGACCTTGCCAGAAATTTGGAGTATAAATTTGACTTTGTGAAAGTGTTGTTTTTGCCTCCAAACACTACATCACTCATACAGCCAATGGACCAGAATGTGATCAGCAACTTCAAGAAGTTGTACATGAAGAAAATGTTTAGGAGGTGTCATCAGGCAACTTCCATTGATCCTGAACTAACACTGAAACAGTTCTGGAAGACACAATTCAACGTCCTGGAGGCTGTAAAATTGATTGTGTCATCATGGCAAGAAGTCTCCAATAGAACCCTCAATTCTTCATGGAAAGCACTGTGGCCATCAGTAGTCCATGATTTTGAGGGATTTGAGGATGACACAGAGTTGGACCAGGAGATTGTGTCCATTGGTCAGTCATTGGGTCTTGAAGTGGAGGAGAAGGATGTGGAAGAGCTTGTGATGTCTCATGAGGAGGAACTTACTCCTAATGACTTGAAGGAACTGGATGAGATGTTACGGGTAGAGGCTGACAGTGGTGAGGAGGAAATTGAAAGTGATGACCATATGTCAGCTAAACAGTTGAAAGATGTGATTTACCACTGGGAGAAGTTCAGGGAACTGGCTTCAAAGCACCCAGAAGTGGAAAAAACTGAACTAACTTTGTGTCATGTTGAGGACTCAGTGGTCTCCTTCTTTAAACATAAGTTAATGGTGAGGAGGACAGATGCCCCACAGACCACAATTGACACTTTCTTCAGTAAAAGGCAGAGGGAACAAGATGCTAGCCCTCAGCCTTCCACTTCAAGAAGGAGAGAGGATGTTCATGGTGGAGAATCTGTCAGTCCAGAGGTTCCTGACATTTTCATGGAAGGTGACTCACCTTCCAAGAAGCAGTAAAATGCTTCTCCTCCACCTCCACTTCCTTCTCTTCTCCCTTCTCCTCCTGCACCTCCCACTTCAAATGCACATCATCACCATCATCCAGGAGCCTTCTACATACACACCTCAAAGTAAGTAAATTTTTCCGCCATTTTTGTTGAAGTTAGGAAATTTTCGGTGAGCTGGAACCAATTACCCAAAAACCCATTGAAACAATGGTTTCGGTTAACGAACGTTTCGGTTAACGAACGACCTTTTGGAATGGATTGAGTTCGTTAACCGAGGGGCCACTGTATTAATTTAATTGAGCTTTGGATAAATTTCTTAACACCTTAAATTTATGTAATCTCTCATATCAGTTATTTCTCCTAATTTCTCAGAAAATTCTACTATCCAGCAACTATAATATTTATACAATACTTCAGCAGATCCGTCTGCACTTGGGCATCACCACAATTATTTGCATACTGTAGTACAGTAAAGTAGATTATTGTGATTTGATTATGTCTCAACACTTATCCGGCCTTTACAGTACAGTACAGTACAGTACATTACAGTATTTATAAAATAAAATTAACATAACACTGTAAAAATATCTTTAGTAATATTATTCATAATTTTAGCAACTAAGATAAAAAGTAGCATATTTATTATAATTTGATAAATTAAAGTTCAAACATTATCAACAAATACACAGATAATAACTAAATACTGCTAAATAATTCATCAAATCATAAAATAATAAATGGATGACTACATAATATTACAGTACAGTACTTCTAAATTTATCTCAGACTAAATAGGCTATACAGTACCAAATCTTTTGTAAATATAAGCAAACAGTTCTCTGTTCTAAAGTAAAATTGGCAAAACTAGGATGGCTGCTATATGCAGACACTTGCTGTTGCAAAACCGTGACAAAAAACATTCATGGAACAGAATAAAATTGTGTCTATTTAGTTGTTTCTCGCAATTCATAGACTTTCCACAGTTCTCTCTTAAATGACGGCTTGTTATAACCAATATCAAATATTTCTTCGATACAATAAAGGAATTTAATATAAACACTTTAATATATTTTGAACATGTTTATTACATTTTTAATATCAAAACTGTCATAACTAAATACAGTCAGTTCTGCTATAACGCGATAGTTGTGTTCTTGTAAAACATCGTGTTATAGAAATTTGCGTAATAGAAATAACAGGGTTTATGGAGAAAATAGGGTTAGGTGCAGATTACTACTCGAAATCGAAAAAAATTTAGTAGTCAGCCTAACACAAAGGATAGCACAGTCTAAATAAATGTTACATTCATATCTAATAATGAAATCATACAATAAATGTAACACTTTACCTTGAAAAAATATGAATATAACTTGATGGGGGAGAAGGGTGATTTTGAGGTAGATAACATCGAGCTTCTCTTCTTTTACGATCATCACTGGGAATGCGATCACCAGAACGCTTCTTGGAGATATTCTTCTTTACCATATTCACAGTTAATACCACAAAATTGGAGAAATAGTAAGCAAAAATCGCGTTACAGCAAACAAGCATTCGCGTTATACAAATATAGTTCCTCTGTTCATAAATCACATTAGAGCCAATTCGCGTTGTCAAAACACGCGTTATAGCAGAACTCACTGTAGTTTGGAAACTATTTCACAGTGATGTGGAAAGACGTCCAACATTTCCTTGTTCATGACCAATATACAATTGTTTTACAACAACCCCCCAAAATTCCACAAATGGCAACATTGCTGCACAAGTGCCACAGGGCTCGAAAGGGATTGATTGTGGTAATTACATCCCTACTGACACAACAGTTTAGGCCATAGTGCTAGTAGCTAAACATGTTAGAACATGATGTCCACTATCCATATTAAGCTAATTGCATGCAATTTTTCCACTGCTGATATACAGTAAAACCTCGATTAACCGACTTTTGGATTAACCGTCAATCCCAAACCAATATTTTTTTTTATTTTTTTTTTTTTACGGGTTTTAGCCTACCCGGGCACAGGTCACTGACCCACATTGGGGCCTGAGGGGGAGATAATGTAATAATATTAATAATGATAATGATAATGATAATGATAATGATAATGATAATGATAATAATAATAATAATAGTACAGGTTGTACCTCTCTATTCCGGCATTCTGTGGTCCGGAAACTCCCGTGGTCCGGAACGATTTTAGTTTGGTAATAGGTAGATAGGCTTTTTTCACTTATCTGAATTATTATTATTATTACAGGAGTATTAAATTTTTGCCCCTCAGGCCCCAATGTGGGTCAGTGACCTATGCCCGGGTGGGCTAATCCCCTAAAAAAACAACAACAAAGCCGCGGGAAATTAAGGTTTGTTTACATCCGGCAGTTCGGCTGCTCTCTCTCTCTCTCTCTGCTTGTCTATACAGAGTACAACATTTAACCCTTCAATATATATGAGCAGTAAATAAGTGTTGCTTTCATATTCTTATGTAGAGTAATGATGATATATTTTCACATGTGCGCACTTACATACGAGCAGTCTCACTTTTTTTTTTACCATTAATGGTTAGCTACTTATATTGTTCCATTTATTAACATTAAATAACATTACAGGTACTTCAAGCAACCATATTCATTTTTTACATTAATTTTACTACAGCTAAACTCAGGGTCTTATTTTCTTCAGTTTTATATGTAGAACCAATCAGTCACTGGGTTTGTAAGCTTTAACATAAACAATGCCGGCAGCCGTCTCGTCTCCTCTAATATTCCACGTATTATTAATAAATTGTATTGTTAATTTTGCACACGTACATTAATTCAATAAAAACAAATTCAGAAACATTAATTAAAATATATATGAACAGTAAATAAGTGTTGCTTTCATATTCTTATGTAAAGTAATGACGATATGTTTTCACGTGTGCGCACTTACATACGCGATCTCTCTTTTTTCTTTACCATTATCGTTAGCTACTTCTATTGTTCCATTTATTAACATTAAATAACATTACTTAAAACAACCATATTAACTTTACTACAGCTACAACCAAGGTCTTATTTCCTTCAGTTTTATGTGTAGAACCAGTCAGTCTCTGGTTTTGTAATCAACGAAAACAATGCTGTGTCATTTCCTCGTGTGTTTTAATATTCTACGTATTATTAATGAATTGTATTGCTCATTTTGCACACATAAACATTAATTCAATAAAAAAGACATTCACTAATAAACAATAATGAATCTTTAGTACATAAGAGAAATGACGCTGTTTACACGATTATGCACGTCGTCTGCACGTTGGCGGGCCGTTCAAACCCGTCGAAATTCAAGTTTCCGCCCTCAAAATTTTTATTTATTTATTTTTTTGTGTGTTCCAATGAAATACGTTAAGAATTAAAAACTCGCAAAATTTGAGAAGCTATTATACGACATTTAACCCTTCCATATGTCTTCAAAGAGACCATGACGCAGAGAAAGTGGTGCTAGTGCTTCCAGGCATAAGCACAAGTCACTATCTATCCAGGAAAAGGGTGAATTTCCATGGTCCGGCAACGGTCAGGTCCCGAGGTTGCCGGACTAGAGAGGTACAACCTGTAATAAAGAACCATAAAGAAATGCAAAAATGAAAAAAAAATCAAGAGTGAGAAACAATGTACCTGTATGTATGTTGTGTTGTCAATAGTAAGAGAAACAATTGAGACCCTGCAATTGTGTGTAAATGAGGCAGAAAGTCAGATCAGCAACCTGGGACTTGGTCACAATTTTTGTGGTGACATGTTCTTTGACTTTTCCATTTTTTATTCACGGTTTCTGTGCTGGTTCATATTTATTTACTAAAGAGGTTAACGTTTTAAAGCAAATTCTATTGAAATATTAATGGCAAATAAACAAAAATGAATAGAGGGACTTAAATGAGGTAGGTTAGGGAAAGGTACGTTGAAAGTGTATGTTTTATTTCCGTAGACTTTATGTACTATTAACCGACCTTTTCAATTATCCGTCGGCCCCTTCCCCCCATATGTGGCCGGTTAATCGAGGTTTTACTGTACTTTTATTTATTCAAATATAAAAGTGAGAATTGGAATTGTCCACAAAACTCTAACTGACCAAAGGTAGTCGGTAGTAGGCAGCTACCAAACAGGAAAGTACTACTGTAGTGGATTCCTCCCCTATAAACGCCGTTTGTCGCTGACGAGCCGAACCACGAATCCAGCCGCTTCTTGTGTCTAGGTCAACCAGCGCCGCCTTACATGACAGAGGTCAACTATTAAGCCACGCCTACCTCCGCCATATATGACCTGACCTCGTGGTGACCTACCTCTTTCTACCTACAGCCAGTCTTCAAGTAACACCTCCTCCTCCACTCCTGCCTGGCGGCCCTCGCTCCAGCCGGCGACCATGGTGACCCACACCTCGTGGTGACCACTCTTTCTACTCACAGCCACCAGCAAGCAACACCTCCTCCTCCTCCTCCTGCCTGGCGGCCCTCGCTCCAGCCGGCAACCATGGCGACCCACAAGCTGGTCCTCCTCTGAGCACCTACACCAACCAGTTCTCTCTACTCAACGCTTGTAACCATGCTGTCTTCCCAGCACTAAGCTGCATTGTACATCCAATACAATATGTATACAGTGAGCACATTGTGAGTTTCCTTTCTCCATCCCATCCTGAGTGTGAACCAAATATCTCATAACCCCACAAATGGTGACCCCAGGAGATTCGCACTCACACAGGATGGAGGAGAAACCGATCACTCTCCCAGTCTTCAAGCAACATGGAAGACTGGCTTATCCACACAGAGGCAGCTCTCATCGGCTCTGCAGCTACTGTCTCTACACCGCAGGTTAGACACCCTAGAGCAGCGCTGCTTCTCTAAGCAGACACCAGCTCCTCTTCCTGCCCCAAGCACCACGTCCTACCAACCCCAGCAGGCGCATTTGAGGACTCTGTACCTGCCGAGAGGGAAGCACAGCATTCATCGCCCCCTCACACAGTTTTTTTTTCCCTCAGGCACTCCCTGCTACTGTCCTGCACCCTGCTGCTGTTGTGGACCCTGCTGCTGTCATGCACCCTGCTGCTGTTGTGGACCCTGCTGCTGTCATGCACCCTGCTGCTGTCGTGGACCCTGCTGCTGTCATGTGACCCTGCTGCTGTGCTGTGTGACCCTGCTGCGTGTGCACCCTGCTGTTGTGCTGCTGTCGACCCTGCTGACCCTGCTGCTGTCGTGGACCCTGCTGCTGTCGGACCCTGCTGCTGTCGTGCTGTCGTGGGACCCTGCTGCTGCGACCCTGCTGCTGTCGTGGACCCTGCTGCTGTCGTGGGACCCTGCTGCTGTCGTGGACCCTGCTGCTGTCGTGGACCCTGCTTGTCAACCCTGCTGCGTTCGTGCCCCTGCTGCTGTCGTGCACGCTGCTGCTGTCGTGCACGCTGCTGCTGTCGTGGACCCTGCTGCTGTCGTGGACCCTGCTGCTGTCGTGGACCCTGCTGCTGTCATGCACGCTGCTGCTGTCATGGACCTTCTGACCCAGACCCACACACCCTTTTTCTCCCTCTCTTCTCCCACAGATCTCGTGTATCTAGACAGTTGTCTCCCCTAGCGGCCGGCTCATCCACGCCCTCGCCGTTATGTCTCACATGTGGCATGCACCGCCCGTTCTGCCTCACATGTGCCATGCAACCCTGCAGACAACAAGTCTCCTACACTGCCTGGAGGAAAGGGGGAGTATTGTAGTGGATTCCTCCCCTACAAACGCCGTTTGTCGCTGACGAGCCGACCCACAAATCCAGCCGCACCTTGTGTCTAGGTCAACCAGCGCTGCCTTACATGACGGCGGTCAACTATTAAGCCACGCCTACCTCCGCTATATAAGACCTGACCTCGTGGTGACCTACCTCTTTCTACCTACAGCCAGTCTTCAAGTAACACCTCCTCCTCCACTCCTGCCTGGCGGCCCTCGCTCCAGCCAGCGACCATGGTGACCCACACCTCGTGGTGACCACTCTTTCTACTCACAGCCACCAGCAAGCAACACCTCCTCCTCCTCCTGCCTAGCGGCCCTCGCTCCCGCCAGCGACCATGGCAACCCACAAGCTGGTCCTCCTCTGAGCACCCTCACCAACCAGCTCTCTCTACTCAACGCTTGTAACCATGCTGCCTTCCCAGCACCAAGCTGCATTGTACATCCAATACAACATGTATACAGAGAGCACATTGTGAGTTTCCTTTCTCCATCCCATCCTGAGTGTGAACCAAATAACCAGTACCCCACACTACCGCCTGGGAAGATATTGGAAACATAATGTGTTGTGTAATGGTAGACCCTGCTGCTATATGACATCACAAAAACTGTGAATAAGTCCCAGGTTGCTGATCTGTCTTTCTGCCTCATTTACACACAATTGCAGGGTCTTAATTGTTTCTGTTACTTGACAACACAACATACATATATTGTTTCTCACTATTTATTTTAAATTTGTTTTTTGTATTTCTTTATAATTCTTTATTATTATTATAATTATTATTAATATTAATATTATTATTATTATTATTATTATTATTATTACAGTCTTATTATTATTATTGTTGTTATCATTATTATTTTATTTTACTTTTTATTATAAATTTTATTTACAATGAATAATTATTACATTTTCGCCCCCAGGCCCCGATGTGGGTCAGTGACCTGTGCCCAGGTGGGCTAATACCGTAAAAAAAGAAGACTCATTACCAAGCTCACAGTCACTAATACAGTTGTTTGATTGTCCAATTTCTCCTCTTTACTCTCATGTACTGTAGTACAGTAAAACCTCGCTAAGGTGGACTAATTGGGGGGAAAGGGTGTCCGGACATGCCTCTGACTGCAAGAGGCTTGCAATCACTCTGAGTCCGAGTGCTTTGAAATTCCATATTCAGCGCATATTTGCGAGTGAGCAGCACCTTTTTCTAGCTTGTCAATCACCTTTAACTTTTCGTTCACTGATAAGGTTTTAGGCTTAACCTTCTCACCACCCTTACAGACACCAAACACTTTCTTAGGCCATGGTTATTGTCAAATTTTTCAATAATGATGCAAAAATTATATATGCTACATCAGCCTACAGCATAATCACATTACTAGCAATGTCAAATAAGTTTCAATATACATCTAAATGGCAATAAAACACAATCGACAGAGCGAGAGAGCAGAAGTAATGCTATCATGGGTGACACTAATTTATGACTGAGCGCTTGATGTGTCTCCCTTTGTTTACTATAGTATGTGGCACGGGTGGATCACAAGGTCTGTCCGCCTTGCTCCCTTGAGATTTTGGCTTATGGTGGACATGTCATCTTACAACAAATTATGTCAGATTTTTTTTTTTTTTTATTATTATTATTGTTGGGCAAATAATTTTGTCCAGCTTAAGTGGGGTCCGCCTTAGCAGGGTTTTACAGTATGTGGAAAATTACCGCATTTCATAGCATATAAGACATACGGCCATATAAGATGCACCCCCCCTTTTAGCAGGGAGTATTTAGGAAAAACTTTTGTGTGGATTTTCCTCCTGTAGCAATAGTGTTCTTAAAATAATATATACAGTACCAATAAATGTGAGGAATAAATAAAAATACCAATCAGTAAGTTAAAAAAACAAATACAGTAATACCCCGCTTAACACGGTTTCGCTTAGCGCGCTTTCACGTATACGCGGTGCCTCGCCAGAGCTGAACTTTCACTTAACGCGGGTTTTTTCCACGTATAAGCGCAGAGTGTCCGGCTCGAGAGCTATTTTTAGATTCGCCCCCCCCCCACCTGCCACCCTGCCTGCCTGCCTGTTTTAGCTCATAAAATTCATACAAATTACCCGGCCAGAATATAATTTACATTGCTGGAATTCTTACAATATGATGATCATTTTGAATATAAACATCATGGATTGTGCATTAGACATACAAATTTTAGATCTAATGTAATAATTTGGTTTTCACAAAGCAAATATTTTATAGTTTGTGCAAAATATATGAAGTTTACATTCAAAATATTCCCTGACCTGCAAGGAATCTAGAAATGTCAATTATATTATCCTAACTTAAGTCTGGGTTATTATTTATTACTAAAAATGTAAATACCATGTATACACGTCTATAACCCCCCCTCGTTTATAGGACGACCCAGACTTTTTGACCAAGAAATCGTTAATTTACGATGTTCCTAGTTTATAGTTCGACCCAAGTTTTTGAGGGTAATGGAACAACAAAACCTTCACTAAAAATGCTCTACGTCCTATAAACTGAGGCTCGCCGTGCATGAAACACGAGTGCCGAAGGCAAATTGTTTACCATTTATTATTACGTGCGACACTTTACACTGAAACGCGGGTAGTTTCAACAAAAATATTGTATACTTCCATTCAAGTATTTATTCAAGTCAATTAGGAGGGAATATTATTGTAATACAACAGTTTTTTAACTAAACCATTCGAAAAGCGATTACGGTAACATCTTTTGAACGAAAGAAAGCGAAAGTCATTGTTTTCGTCACGATTTTATCCCACTTTCCACTGTAATATGTACGTAATTTCAGCAAAAATATTACATTTCCGTGAATGTATTATATCAAGCACAGTATGAATAGAATATCATTGTAAAATAACAGAATTTTAACCGAAAACTATTAAAAAAACGAGTAACATCTCAAGAACAGAAGCTTAGGTAAAGTCTTTTGTTTTCGTCATGTATTTTATCCTATTTTACATTGAAATACATCACGTTTCAGCTATTTATTTCCGAGAATATATTCATTCAGGCGCAGTTTAGGTAAAATATACATGTGATGTAATAGTTTTTTAACTGAAAACGATTCGAAAAACACGTACCCTCTAGCCCTGTTCAAGGAGAGGACTGGGAGAAGTTGTTTGGTGCTGCAGACGATGACAAGGAAAATGATTTTGATGGATTTTAATGAAAATATTCAGAAATATGGTATCGTAGTATTTGTTCAAGTCAATTAGGATAGAATATTATCGTAATACAACAGTTTTTAAACTGAAAACCATTCGAAAAGCGATTACGGTAACATCTTTTGAACGAAAGAAAGCGAAAGTCATTGTTTTCGTCACGATTTTATCCCACTTCCACTGTAATACGTACGTCATTTCAGCAAAAATATTACATTTCCGTGAATGCATTATATCAAGCACAGTATGAATAGAATACCATTGTAATATAACAATATTTTAACCAAAAACTATTAAAAAATCGAGTAACTTCTCTTGAACATCGGAAGGTTAGGTAAAGTCTTTTGTTTTCGTCATGTATTTTATCCTATTACAGTATTACCCCGCCTAACGCGGTTTCACTTAACGCGTTTTATCATATACGCGGTGCCTCGCCAGAGCTGAACTTTCACTTAACACGGATTTTTTCCACATATACGCGGTGAGTGTCCGGCTCGAGACGCTATTTTTAGATTTGCCCCACCCACCACCCTGCCTGACTGCCTGTTTTAGCTCATAAAATTCATACAAATTACCCGGCCAGAATATAATTTACATTGCTGGAATTCTTATAATTTGGTGATCATTTTGAATATAAACATCATAGATTTTGCATTAGACATACAAATTTTAGATGTAATGTTTACTCTTGAGTAAATATGTTATCTTTTGTGCAAAATATATGACATTTATATTCAAAATATTCCTGGTCTTACAAGGAATCCAGCAATGTCAATTATATTATCCTAACTTTAATCTGAGGTATTATTTAATACTAAATGTTAAAAACTCTTGAAGGGAGGATTGGTGGGGGGTGGGGGGAGGGTTGGGACTGACCGCGCGGTTGGAAGAGGGGGGGAGGCAAGGTGGGGTACTTTGATTGACAGATAGTGTCCTGAAGATTATTTTTTTTTTATTAACTGAAGATATTTGTTTTAGCTCATAAAATTCATACAAATTACCCGGTCAGAATATAATTTACATTGCTGGAATTCTTATAATTTGGTGATCATTTTGAATATAAACATCATATATTTTGCATTAGACATACAAATTGTAGATAAAATTTTTAATCTGAGTAAGTATGTTATCTTTTGTGCAAAATATATGACATTTATATTCAAAATATTCCTGGTCTTACAAGGAATCCAGCAATCTCAATTGTATTATCCTAACTTTAGTTTGAGGTATTATTTATTAAAATTTAGTGGTTTTCCCCCAAAAATTTCTCAGAGAGGGAAGAGCCGGCAGTGTAGTGTGAGAGGGGGAGGGAGTTGAGTCCATTATTTGAATGGACATTAACTTGGCGACTGTATTTCTCTATTTCTCTTAAGTATTAATTGTGTGCATGTACCATCATAAAATTAAGATGTTATTTTTACTACAACATAGTTATGTGTCTTCAAAAAGTGGAGTTTGGGGGTCGGGCCGGTTTCTATTGGAATTAATCCCATATGTTCTGTTGTTCACTTAACGCGGATTTCACTTAACACGGGACCCTCTGGGTTCTATTGACCGCGTTAAGTGGGGTACAACTGTATACATTAAAATACATCACGTTTCAGCAAAACTACTATTTATTTCCGAGAATATATTCATTCAGGCACAGTTAAGGTAAAATATACAGGTGATGTAACAGTTTTTTAACTGAAAATGATTCGAAAAACACGTGTACCGTGTAGCTCAGCGGTTCTTAACCGGGGGTGCACGCCCCCCTAAGGGGGCCTGAGTAATTTCCAGGGGGGGCGTGAACCCAGAGCAAAAAATAAGGAATGGCCTTAACAAGTGTGTGTATGACCATATTTGGATTTTCGTAGGGGGTGGAGGGGTTCTCGTTCCCCACAGATACTTCAAAATGTCGTAAATGATAACTACGTTAATCAAAATGTAAAATTCCACTAAAAGTGACTGAATTAAGGTAGTAATAATGTCGGTAAGTGTACGATAATTTGATGAAGAAACGATAATTTTGAGGCTCTAGTACGATAATTCACATTTGAAAAATTGTCAACACTGACTGAGACGATTTCCAGTGCCAGTCGCCCGCGACGTCCGTCCGTGACAACTTTCTACCTCTCACACTCATGCAATTCTTTCTTCAATTGAGCTATGATGTAGGGTAGACTTTTTATGAACGAAACAATAATGATAATTACTTATAACAATTGAAAAGAATGCTAATTGTTTCGTTTTAATAACGAGAATGAAATTTGCCAACTCAAAATCAAGCGTTGTCTACTTTGAGTGATGTTTATGGCCATGTGGTGGTGGTGGTGGTGGTGGTGTTTATTATCATGGTTTTAAAATTTTATATGAAGGAAGGAGGGGGGCGTGGAGATGAGGACCAACTGCTATAGGGGGCGCGACCCTAAAAAGGTTAAGAACCACTGGTCTAGCTGATACTCAACAGCTGGTGGTGCGTCATGCGTAGTTGTAAACAATAGGAGGTTGAAGTAGATTACCGGGTATTATATTAAGTGTGAAATATCGAAAAAGTTTTTATTACCGGT
This sequence comes from Homarus americanus, assembly GCF_018991925.1. Taxonomy (NCBI): domain Eukaryota; kingdom Metazoa; phylum Arthropoda; class Malacostraca; order Decapoda; family Nephropidae; genus Homarus; species Homarus americanus. The sequence continues at coordinate 37,462 of NW_024741131.1, forward strand.
ATTTTTTGTAGATCAATGAGAACTGTGATACCGTATGTGATATGATAAGTTAGCCTGTGCTAAGAACTTCAACATAGACTACTGAAAGCACGTTGTAAGGTAATTTAGCCTATTGTAAGTTGGTGAGCTTCATTTGCTGAAGGAACTGCACAACTTTTCATCACTAATTGGTACATATTTTATGTTTCCATTGTTTACTGGCAGTAAATGGTAAATATTTTTCATGTCTGAAGCTAAAAGTTGCTCCTCGCCCTTCCCATCATGCACGGGTTCAACCTAACAAAACTATTAATACATGTATAGGACTTAATTCCCCAATTTTTTGCTTAAAAATTTGGTCTTAAAAGCTCAAACTACACACGAGTATATACGGTATACTTTTTCTCCCAGTCGCTTCTCTGGTAGGGAGGGAAGGTGGGGGGTGGGTGGTAGGAAGGGCGAGGTGGGGTATTTTGATTGACAGATAGTGTCCTTGAAGAATATTTCTTTGTTTATTTACTGAAGATATTTGTTTTAGCTCATAAAATTCATACAAATTACCCGGCCAGAATATAATTTACATTGCTGGAATTCTTACAATATGATGATCATTTTGAATATAAACATCATGGATTGTGCATTAGACATACAAATTTTAGATCTAATGTAATAATTTGGTTTTCACAAAGCAAATATTTTATAGTTTGTGCAAAATATATGAAGTTTCCATTCAAAATATTCCCTGACCTGCAAGGAATCTAGAAATGTCAATTAT
>NW_024741132.1:0-32936 GCF_018991925.1 Homarus americanus
CTTGTGTTTAAGTAAGGTGTAATTGGTTTGTGGTAGTGTTGGGGTAAGTGTTTTGGTTGAGGTAGTGTTTAGCAAGTGTGGAATTTGTGGTAGTGTTGGGGTAAGTGTGGTGGTTTTGAAAATAAGTGTGGCGGTTATTGGTAGTGTTTTGTTAGTGTGTGGTGGGTGTGGTGGTGTTTGTAGTAAGTGTGGTGGTGGTTGTGGTAGTGTTGGGGTAAGTGTGGTGGTTGTGGTAGTGTTTAGAAAGTTCAGTGGTTGTGGTAGTGTTTAGTATGCATGGTGGTTTGTGGTAGTTTTTGGTTAGTGTGGTGGATGTTGTAGTGATAATAAGTGTTGTGGTTGCGGTATGGTATAGAAAGTTCGGTGGTTGTGGTAGTGTTTGTTACGTGTGGTGTTTGTGGTAGTGTTTGGTAAATGTGGTGGTTGTGGTAGTGTTTAGCTAGTAAGTTTAGTGGTTGTAGTAGTGTTGGGGTAAGTGTGGTGGTTGTGGTAGTGTTTAGTAAGTGTGGTGGTTGTGGTAGTGTTGGGGTAAGTGTGGTGGTTGTGGTAGTGTTTGGTAAGTGTTGTAGTTGTGTTAGTGTTGGGGTAAGTGTGGTGGTTGTGATAGTGTTTAGTAAGTGTAGTGCTTGTGGTAGTGTTTAGTAAGTTTGGTGGTTGTGGTAGTGTTGCGGTAAGTGTGGTGGTTGTGGTAGTGATGGGGTAAGTGTGTTGGTTGTGGTAGTGTTTGGGAAGTGTGGTGGTTGTGGTAGTGTTTGAAAAGTGTGCTGGGTGTGGTAGTGTTTAGTAAGTGTTGTGGCTGTTGTAGTGTTTAGTAAGTGTAGTGGTTGTGGTAGTGTTTCGTAAGTGTGGTGGTTGTGGTAGTGTTTGGTAAGTGTGGTGGTTATGGTAGTGTTGTAGTTAAGTGTGGTGGTTGTGGTAGTGTTGGGGTAAGTGTGGTGGTTGTGGTAGTGATCAGTATGTTTAGTGGTTGTGTTAGTGTTTAGAATGTGTGGTGGTTGTTCTTAGTTTTTGGTAAGTGTGGTGGTTGTGTTAGTGATAATAAGTGTTGTTGTTGCGGTATGGTTTAGTAAGTGTGATGGATGTGGTAAGTTTGGTAAGTGTGGTGGTTGTGGTAGTGTTTAGTAAGTGTGGTGGTTGTGGTAGTGTTGGGGTAAATGTGGTGGTTGTGGTAGTGTTTAGTAAGTTTAGTGGTTGTGGCAGTGTTTAGTATGTGTGGTGGTTATGGTAGTTTTTGGTAAGTGTGGAGGTTGTGGTAGTGATAATATGTGTTGTGGTTGCGGTATGGTTTAGTAAGTGTGGTGGTTTTTGGTAGTGTTTGTTAAGTGTGGTGGTTGTGGTAGTGTTGTGGTAAGTATGGTGATTGCGGTAGGGTTTAGTAAGTGTGGTGGTTGTGGTATTGTTTGGTAAGTGTGATTGTTGTGGTAGTGTTTGGTAAGTGTGGTGGTTGTGATAGTGTTTGGTAAGTGTGGTGGTTGTGGTAGTGTTTGGTAAGTGTGGTGCTTGTGGTAGTGTTTAGTAAGTGTGGTGGTTGTGGTAGTGTTTGGTAAGTGTGGTGGTTGAGGCAATGTTTTGTAAGTGTGGTGGTTGTGGTAGTTTTGGGGTAAGTGTGGTGGTTGTGGTAGTGATCAGTATGTTTAGTGGTTGTGTTAGTGTTTAGAATGTGTGGTGGTTGTTCTTAGTTTTTGGTAAGTGTGGTGGTTGTGTTAGTGATAATAAGTGTTGTTGTTGCGGTATGGTTTAGTAAGTGTGATGGATGTGGTAAGTTTGGTAAGTGTGGTGGTTGTGGTAGTGTTTAGTAAGTGTGGTGGTTGTGGTAGTGTTGGGGTAAATGTGGTGGTTGTGGTAGTGTTTAGTAAGTTTAGTGGTTGTGGCAGTGTTTAGTATGTGTGGTGGTTATGGTAGTTTTTGGTAAGTGTGGAGGTTGTGGTAGTGATAATATGTGTTGTGGTTGCGGTATGGTTTAGTAAGTGTGGTGGTTTTTGGTAGTGTTTGTTAAGTGTGGTGGTTGTGGTAGTGTTGTGGTAAGTATGGTGATTGCGGTAGGGTTTAGTAAGTGTGGTGGTTGTGGTATTGTTTGGTAAGTGTGATTGTTGTGGTAGTGTTTGGTAAGTGTGGTGGTTGTGGTAGTATTGGGGTAAGTGTGGTGGTTGTGGTAGTGTTTAGTATGTGTGATGGTTGTGGTAGTGTTTGATAAGTGTGGTGGTTGTGGTAGTGTTGGGGCAAGTTTGGTGGTAGTGGTAGCGTTGGGGTAAGTGTGGTGGTTGTGGTAGTGTTTGGTAAGTGTGTTGGTTGTGGTAGTGTTTGGTAAGTGTGGTGGTTGTGGTAGTGTATGGTAAGTGTGGTGGTTGTGGTGGTACTTGGTAAATGTGTTGGTTGTGGTAGTGTTTGGTAAGTGTATTGGTTATGGTAGTGTTTGGTAAGTGTGCTGTGTGTGGTAGTGTTTAGTAAGTGTGGTGGTTGTGATAGTGTTTAGTAAGTATAGTGGTTGTGGTAGTATTTAATAAGTGTGGTGGTTGTGGTATTGTTGGGGTAAGTGTGGTGGTTGTGGTAGTATTTAGTAAGTGTGCTGGTTGTGGTAGTGTCTCATAAGTGTGGTAGTCTTAGTAGTTTTTAGGGTAAAGTGTGGTGTTTGTGGTAGTGCTTAGCAAGTGTGGTGGTTGTGGTAGTGTTTGGTAATTGTGGTGGATGTGGTAGTGTTTAGTAAGTGTGGTGGTTTTGGTAGTGTTGGGGTAAGTGTGTGGTTGTGGTAGGGTTGGGGTAAGTGTGGTGGTTGTGGTAGTGATGGGGTAAGTGTGGTGGTTGTGGTAGTGTTTAGTAAGTGTGGTGGTTGTGGTAGTGTTTGGTAAGTGTGGTGGTTTGGGTAGTGTTTGGTAAATGTGTTGGTTATGGTAGTTTTTGGTAATTGTATTGGTTGTGGTATTGTTTGGTAAGTGTGGTGGTTATGGTAGTGTTGGGGTAAGTGTGGTGGTTGAGGTAGTGTTAAGTAAGTGTGGTGGTTGTGTTAGTGTTTGGTAAGTGTGGTGGCTATGGTAGTGTTGGGGGTAAGTGTGGTGGTTGTGGTAGTGTTGGGTGTAAGTGTGTTGGTTGTGGTAGTGTTTAGTGAGTGTGGTGGTTTGTGGTAGTGTTTAGTAAGTGTGGTGGTTGTGGTAGTGTTGGGTGTAAGTGTGGTGGTTGTGGTAGTGTTTAGAAAATTAATGCTGGTTGTGTTGATGTTGGGTAAGTGTGGTGGTTTGATGGTGTTTAGAAAGTGTAGTGGTTGTGGTAGTGTTTAGTAAAGTGTGGTGGTTGTGGTAGTGTTGGAGTAAATTAATGTGTTTGTGGTAGTGTTTAGTAAATTAGTGGTTGTGATAGTGTTTAGTAAGTGTCGTGGTTGGGTAGTGTTTAGTAAGTGTGGTGGTTTAGTGGTGTTGGGATAAGTGTGGTGGTTGTGGTAGTGTTTAGTAAGTGTGGTGGTTGTGGTAGTGTTGGAGTTAAGTGTGGTGGTTGTGGTAGTGTTTGGTAAGTGTGGTGGTTGAAGTAGTGTTTAGTAATGTGGTTGTTGTTGTTGTGGTAGTGTTGGGGTAAGTGTGGTGGTTGTGGTAGTGTTTGGTAAGTGTGGTGGTTGTGGTAGTGTTTAGTAAGTGTGGTTGTTGTGGTAGTGTTTGGTAAGTGTGGTGGTTGTGGTAGTATTTAGTATGTGTAGTGGTTGTGGTAGTGTTTGGTAAGTGTAATTGGTTGAGGTAGTGTTTTGTAAGATGAGTGGTTGTGGTAGTGTTGGGGTAAGTGTGGTGGTTTGAGGGTGTTTAGTAAGTGTGGTGGTTGTGGTAGTGTTTGGTAAGTGTGGTGGTTGAGGTAGTGTTTTGTAAGTGTGGTGGTTGTGGTAGTGTTGAGGTAAGTGTGGTGGTTAAGGTAGTTTTGATAACTGTTGTGGTTGTGGTAGTGTTGGAATAGAAGTGTGTTGGTTGTGGTAGTGTTTAGTAAATATTAATTGGTTGTGGTAGTGTTTAGTAGTGTGGTGGTTGTGGTAGTGTTTAGTAAGTGTGGTGGTTGTGGTAGTGTTTGGTAAGTGTAGTGGTTGTGGTGGTGTTTAGTAAAGTGTGGTGGTTGTGGTAGTGTTAGAAGTGAGTGTGGTGTGAGGTAGTGTTTAGAAAGTGTGCTGGTTGTGGTAGTGTTTGCTTAAGTGTGGTGGTTGTCGTAGTGGTTTCGGGTAAAAGTGTTTGGTTGTGGTAGTGTAGAAATTAGTGGTTTGTGGTAGTGTTTGGTAAGTGTGGTGGTTTGTGGTAGTGTTGGAGTAAGTGTTTTTATGTTGAGTAGTGTTTAGTAAGTGTGGTGGTTGGTAGTGTTGGGGTAAGTGTTGTGGTTCTGGTAGTTTTGAGGTAGAATGTGGTGGTTGTGGTAGTGTTTGGTAAGTGTGGTGGTTGTGGTAGTGTTTGGTAAGTTGTGGTGGTTGTGGTAGTGTTTAGTAAATGTGGTTGTTGTGGTAGTGTTTAGTAAGTGTGATGGTTGTGGTGAGTGTTTAGAATAAGTGCTGGTTGTGGTAGTGTTGGGAGTAAGTGTGGTGGTTGTGATAGTGTTTGAAAGTGTAGTGGTTGTGGTAGTGTTTAGTAAGTGTGGTGGTTGTGGTAGTGTTGGGGTAAGTGTGGTGTTTGTGGTAGTGTTTAGTAAGTGTGGTGGTTGTGATAGTGTTTAGTAAGTGTGGTGGTTGGGTAGTGTTTAGTAAGTGTGGTGGTTTTGGTAGTTTTGGGATAAGTGTGGTGGTTGTGGTAGTGTTTAGTAAGTGTGGTGGTTGTGATAGGGTTGGGGTTAAGTGTGGTGGTTGTGGTAGTGATTGGTAAGTGTGGTGGTTGAAGTAGTGTTTAGTAAGTGTGGTTTGTGGTAGTGTTGGGGTAAGTGTGGTGGTTGTCGTAGTGTTTTGGTAAGTGTGGTGGTTGTGGTAGTGTTTTAGTAAGTGTGGTGGTTGTGGTAGTGTTTGAGTAAGTGTGGTGGTTATAGTAGTATTTGGTATGTGTGGTGGTTGTGGTAGTGTTTGATAAGTGTGGTGGTTGAGGTAGTGTTTTGTAAGTGTGGTGGTTGTGTGGTAGTGTTGGGGGTAAGTGTGGTGGTTGAGGTAGTGTTTAGTAAGTGTGAGTTTGTGGTAGTGTTTAGTAGTGTGGTGATTGTGGTAGTGTTTTGTAAGTGTGGTGGTTGTGGTGAGTGTTGGGGTAAGTGTGGTGGTTGAGGTAGTGTTAGTAACTGTCTCTGGTTGTGTGGTAGTGTTGAGTGAAGTGTGTTGGTTGTGGTAGTGTTTAGTAAGTGTGGTGGTTGTGGTAGTGTTTAGTGAGTGTGGTGGTTGTGGTAGTGTTTGAAGTAAGTGTGGAGGTTGTGGTAGTGTTTAGTAAGTGTAGTGGTTGTGGTAGTGTTTAGTAAGTGTGGTGGTTGTGGTAGTGTTGGAGTTGAGTGTGGTGGTTGTGGCAGTGTTTAGAAGTGTGGTTTGTGGTAGTGTCTCATAAGTGTGGTGGTTGTAGTAGTTTCAGGGTAAGAATGTGGTGGTTGTGGTAGTGCTTAGCAAGTGTATTGGTTGTTGTGGTAGTGTTTGGTAAGTGTGGTGGTTGGGTAGTGTTGGAGTAAGTGTTTTATGTTGGGGTAGTGTTTGTAAGTGTGGTGGTTGTGGTAGTGTTGGGGAAGTGTTGTGGTTCTGGTGGTTTTGGGGTAAGTGTGGTGGTTAGTGGTAGTGTTTGGTAAGATAAGCTGTGGTTGTGGTAGTGTTTTAGTAGAGTGTGGTGGTTGTGGTAGTGTTTAGTAAGTGTGTTGGTTGTGGTAGTGTTTAGTAAAGGGTGTGTTGGTTTTTGTGGTGTTTGGTAAGTGTGTTGGTTTGTGGTAGTGTTTAGAATATTAGGTGGTTGTGGTAGTGTTGGGAGTAAGTGTTTTTTGTGGTAGTGTTGGAAGTGTGGTGGTTGTGGTAGTGTTGGAGTAAGTGTTTTGGTTGAGGTAGTGTTTAGTAAGTGTGGTATTTGTGTGTAGTGTTGGGGTAAGTGTGGTGGTTCTGGTAGTGTTGAGGGTAAGTGTAATTGATTGTGATGGTTTTTGGTAAAGTGTGGTTGCTGTGGTAGTGTTTAGTAAGTGTGGTGGTTGTGGTAGTGTTTGGTAAGTGTGTTGGTTGTGGTAGTGTTTGGTAAGTGTGGTGGTTGTGGTAGTGTTGGGGTAAATGTGGTGGTTATTGGTAGTGTTGAGGGTAAGTGGTGGTTGTGGTAGTGTTTGGTAAGTGTGGTGGTTGTGGTAGTTTATAGTAAGTGTGTTGGTTGTGGTAGTGTTGGTAAAGTGTGGTGGTTGATGAGTGTTTAGTAAGTGTGGCTGTTGTTGTAGTGTTGGGATAAGTGTGGTGGATGTGGTAGTGTTCTGATAAGTGTGGTGGTTGTTGGTTTATGTTGGGGTTAAGTGTATTGGATGAGGTGTGTTTAGTAAGTGTGGTGGTTGTTGTAGTGTTGAGAGTAAGGTTGGTGGTTGTGGTAGTGTTTAGTAAGTGTAGTGGTTGTTGTAGTGTTGAGAGTAGAATTTAGTGGTTGTTGTAGTGTTTGGTAAAGTAATGGTGGTTGTGGTAGTGTTTGGTAAGTGTGGTGATTGAGGTAGTGTTTGAAAATGTAAGTGTGGTGGTTGTGGTAGTGTTGGGTGTAAGTGTGGTGGTTGTGGTAGTGTTTAGTGGTGTGGTGGTTGTGGTAGTGTTTAGTAAGTGTGGTGGTTGTGGTAGTGTTGGGTGTAAATTAATTGTGTGTTAGTGTTTAGAAAGTGTGCTGGTTGTGGTAGTGTTGGAGTAAGTGTGGTGGTTCTTTAGTAAGTGTATTGGTTGTGGTATTTAGTAGTGTGGTGGTTGTAGTGAGTTGGGGTAAGTGTGGTGTTTGTGGTAGTGTTTAGTAAGTGTGATGGTTTGTGATGAGTGTTTAGTAAGTGTCGTGGCTGTCGTAGTGTTTAGTAAGTGTAATGTGGTTTTTGTTAGTGTTGGGAAAGTGTGGTGGATGTGGTAGTGTTCAGTAAGTGTGGTGGTTGTGATAGGGTTGAGTTAAGTGTGGTGGTTGTGGTAGTGTTTGGTAAGTGTGGTGGTTGAAGTAGTGTTTAGTAATAACTGGTTGTTGTGGTAGTGTTAGAATTGAAGTGTGGTGGTTGTCATAGTGTTTGGTGAGTGTGGTGGTTGTGGTAGTGTTTAGTAAGTGTGGTTGTTGTGGTAGTGTTTGGTAAGTGTGGTGCTTATGGTAGTATTTAGTATGTGTGGTGGTTGTGGTAGTGTTTGGTAAGTGGTGGTTGAGGTAATGTTTTGTAAGTGTGATTGGTTGTGGTAGTGTTAGGAGTAAGTGTTGGATGGGTATTGTTTAGTAAGTGCAGTGGTTGTGGTAGTGTTTGGTAAGTGTGGTGGTTGAGAGTGAGTGTTTTATGTAAGTGTGGTGGTTGTGGTAGTGTTGAGATTAAGTGTGGTGGTTAAGGTGGTGTTTAGTAACTGTCTCTGGTTGTGGTAGTGTTGGGGAGTAGTGTGTTGGTTGTGGTAAGTGTTGTGGAAGTGTGGTGGTTGTGGTAGTGTTTGAGTGAATTAGTGGTGGTTGTGGTAGTGTTTAGTGATGTGGTGGTTGTGGTAGTGTTGGGGTAAGTGTGTTGGTTGTGTTAGTGTTTAGTAAAGTGTGCTGGTTGTGTGGTAGTGTTGGGGAGTAGTGTGGTGGTTGTGATAGTGTTTAGTAAATTAATTGGTTGTGGTAGTGTTAGTAAGTGTGGTGGTTGTGGTAGTGTTCGTGTGGTGGTAGAGGTAGTGTTTAGAAGTGTGCGGTGGTTGTGGTAGTGTCTCATAATTAATGGTGGTCGTAGTTTCAGGGTAAAGTGTGGTGGTTGTGGTGCTAAAGTTGTGGTAGTGTTTGGTAAGAGTAGTAATTGGTTGAGATGATGTTGGGGAGTGTGTTTTTATGTTGGTAGTGTTTAGTAAGTGTGGTAGTTGTGGTAGTGTTGGGGTAAGTGTTGTGGTTCTGGTAGTTTTGAGGTAAGTGTGGTGATTGTGGTAGTGTTTGAGTAGAGTGTACTGGTTGTGGTAGTGTTTGGTAAGTGTGGTGGTTGTGGTAGTGTTTAGTAGAGTGTGGTTGTTGTGGTAGTGTTTAGTAGAGTGTGATGGTTGTTGTAGTGTTTTGGTAAGTGTGTTGGTTGTGGTAGTGTTTAGTAAGTGTGGTGGTTGTGGTAGTGTTGGGAATATGGAGTGTGGTGGTTGTGGTGAATTTGGGGTAAGTGTTTTGGTTGAGTGGTGTTTAGTAAGTGTGGTGTTTGTGGTAGTGTTGGGGTAAGTTGTGGTGGTTCTGTGGTAGTGTTGAGGTAAGTGTGGTGATTGTGATAGTGTTTGGTAAGTGTGGTTGCTATGGTAGTGTTTAGTAAGTGTGGTGGTTGTGGTAGTGTTTGGTAAGTGTGTTGGTTGTGGTAGTGTTTGGTAAAGTGTGGTGGTTGTGGTAGTGTTGAAATTGAAGTGGTGGTTGTGGTAGTGTTGAGTTAAGTGTGTGGTGGTTGTGGTAGTGTTTGGTAAGTGTAATTGGTTGTGGTGGTTTATGGTAAGTGTTTTGGTTGTGGTAATGATTGGTAAGTGTGGTGGTTGAAGTAGTGTTTAGTAAGTGTGGCTGTTGTTGTAGTGTTGGGGTAGAGTGTTGAATTGGTTATGTGTTCAGTGGTGTGGTGGTTGTGGTTGTGTTGGGTAAGTGGTGGTTGTGGTAGTGTTTGGTAAGAATTGTGGTGGTTGTGGTAGTGTTGGGGGTAAGTGTGGTGGTTGTGGTGGTGAGGTAAGTGTAGTGGTTGTGGTAGTGTTTGGTAGAATGTGGTGGTTGTGGTAGTTTATGGTAAGTGTGGTTGTGAGATGATTGGTAAAGTGTGGTGTGGTTGAGTAGTGTTTAGTAAGTGTGGTTGTTGTTGTAGTGTTGGATTAAAGTGTGGTGGTTGTGGTAGTATTCAGTAAGTGTGGTGGTTGTGGTTGTGTTTGGTAAAAGTGTGGTGGTTGTGGTAGTGTTTAGTAAGTGTGGTGGTTGTTGTAGTGTTAAGGTAAGTGTGGTGGTTGTTGTAGTGTTTAGTAAGTGTGGTGGTTGTGGTAGTGTTTGGTAAGTGTGGTGGTTGGGAGTAGTGTTAGTAAGTGTGGTGGTTGTGGTAATGTTGGGGTAGAGTATGGTGATTGTGGTGAGTGTTGGTATAAGTGTGGTGGTTGCGGTAGTGTTTACTAAGTGTGGTGGTTGTGGTAGTGTTTTTAGTAAGTGTTCTGGTTGTGGTAGTGTTGAGGGTAAGTGTAGTGGTTCTGATGGTGTTTAGTAAGTGTAGTGGTTGTGGTAGTGTTTGGTAAGTGTGGTGGTTGAGGTGAGTGTTTTGTAAGTGTGGTGGTTGTGGTAGTGTTGGGGCTTAAGTGTGGTGGTTGAGGTAGTGTTTAGTAACTGTCTGTGGTTGTGGTAGTGTAGAGTAAGTGTGTTGGTTGTGGTAGTGTTTAGAAGTGTGGTGGTTGTGGTAGTGTTTAGTGAGTGTAGTGGTTGTGGTAGTGTTTAGTAAGTGTTGTGGTTGTGGTAGTGTTAGGTGTAAATATGGTGGTTGTGGTAGTGCTTAGTAAGTGTGCTGGTTGTGGTAGTGTTGGAGTAAGTGTGGTGGTTGTGATAGTGTTTAGTAATTGTAGTTGTTGTGGTAGTGTTTAGTAAGTGTGGTGGTTGTGGTAGTGTTTGGTAAGTGTTTGGTTGTGGTAGTGTTTGTAAGTAGGTGGTTGTGGTCGTGTTGGGTAAGTGTATTGGATGATGTAGTGTTTATTAGAGTGTGGTGGTTGTTGGTGTTGAGTAAGGTTGGTGGTTGTGGTAGTGTTTAGTAAGGTAGTAATTGTTGATAGTGTTGAGAGTAGTGTGGTGGTTGTTGTAGTGTTTGGTAAGTGTGGTGGTTGTGATGAGTGCTTAGTAAGTGTGGTGGTTGAGGTAGTGTTTAGTAAGTGCGGTGGTTTTTATAGTGTTGGATGTAAGTGTGGTGGTAGTGGTAGTGTTTAGTAAGCGTGAGTGGTTGTGGTAAGGTGTTTAGATGTGGGTGTATTGTGGTGGTTGTGGTGAGTGTTTGATAAGTGTGCTGGTTGTGGTAGTGTAGGGGTAAGTGTGGTGGTTCTGATACTGTTTAGTAAGTGTAGTGGTTGTGGTAGTATTTAGTAAATTGGTGGTTGTGTGGTAGTGTTGGGGTAAGTGTGGTGGTTGTGGTAGTGTTTAGTAAGTGTGATGGTTGTGATAGTGTTTAGTAAGTGTAGGTGGCTGTCGTGTGTTTAGTAAGTGTGGTGGTTTTGGTAGTGTTGGGGTAAGTGTGGTGGTTGTGGTAGTGCTTGAAGTAAGTGTGGTGTATTGAGGTGGTGTTTAGTAACTGTGGCGTTGTGGTAGTGTTGGGGTAAGTGTGGTGGCTGTCGTAGTGTTTAGTAAGTGTGGTCGTTGTGGTAGTGTTTTAAAAGTGTAGTGGTTGTGGTAGTGTTCAGAAAGTGTGGTGGTTGATAGTGTTTAGTAAGTGTGAGTGCTTGTGGTAGTGTTTAGTAATTATGGTAGTTGTGGTAGTGTTGGGGTAAAAGTAGTGGTGGTTGTGGTAGTGTTTAGTAAGTGTGGTGGTTGTGGTAGTGTAAGTAAGTGTGGTTGATGTGTTGGTGTTGGTAAGTGTGTTGGTTGTGGTAGTGTTTGGTAAGTGTGGATTGTTGTGGTAGTGTTGGGGTAAGTGTTTTGGTTAAGGTGTTAATAGTAAATTGGTGGTTGTGGTAGTGTTGGAAGTAAGTGTGGTGGTTGAGGTAGTGTTGTAGTAAGTGTATTGGTTGTGGTAGTGTTTGTTAAGTGTGGTGGTTTTGTGGTGAGTATTTGGTAAGTGTGTGTTGGTTGTGGTAGTGTTTAGTAGAGTGTGGTGGTTGAAGTAGTGTTTAAGTAAGTGTGGTTGTTGTGGTAGTGTTGAGTGAAGTGTGTTGGTTGTCATAGTGTTTAGTAAGTGTGGTGGTTGTGGTAGTGTTTAGTAAAATTATTGGTTGTTGTGGTGTTTAGATAAGTGTGGTGGTTATGGTAGTGTTGGGTAAAGTGTTTTTGTTAGGTAGTGTTTAGTAATGTGGTGGTTGTGGTAGTGTTGGGGTAAGTGTGGTGGTTGGGGTGAGTGTTGGAGGTAAGTGTGGTGGTTGTGGTAGTGTTTGGTAAGTGTGGTGGTTGTGGTGAGTGTTGGTAAGTGTGTTGGTTGTGGTAATGATTGGTAAGTGTGGTGGTTGAAGTAGTTTTAGTAAAGTGTGGTTGTTGTGGTAGTGTTGGGGGTAAGTGTGGTGGTTGTCATAGTGTTTGGTAAGTGTGGTGGTTGTGGTAGTGTTTAGTAAAGTGTGGTTGTTGTGGTAGTGTTTGGTAAGTGTGGTGGTTGTGGTAGTGTTGGGGTAAGTGTTTTTGTTAAGGTGTGTTTAGTAAGTGTGGTGGTTTTGGTAGTGTTGGGGTAAGTGTTTGTTTTGAGGTAGTGTTTAGTAGAGTGGTATCTATGGTAGTGTTGGGGTAAGTGTGGGTTATTCTGGTAGTGTTGAGGTAAGTGTGGTGATTGTGATAGTGTTTGGTAAGTGTAGTTTACTGTGGTAGTGTTTAGTAAGTGTGGTGGTTGTGGTAGTGTTTGGTAAGTGTGTTGGTTGTGGTAGTGTTTGGTAAGTGTGGTGGTTGTGGTAGTGTTGGGGCAAGTGTGGTGGTTGTGGTAGTGTTGAGGAGTAAGTGTGTGGTGGGTAGTGTTTTAGTAAGTGTGGTGGTTGTGGTAGTTTTATGGTAAGTGTGTCGGTTGTGGTAATGATTGGTAAGTGTGGTAATTGAGTAGTGTTTAGTAAGTGTGGTTGTTGTTGTAGTGTTGGGGTAAGTGTGGTAGATGTGGTAGTGTTCGAGTAAGTGTGGTGGTTGTGGTTGTGTTGGGGTAAGTGTGGATGAGGTAGTGTTTAGTAAGTGTGGTGGTTGTTGTAGTGTTGAGGTAATGTTGGTGGTTGTGGTAGTGTTTAGTAAGTGTGGTGGTTGTTGTAGTGTTAAGGTAAGTGTGGTGGTTGTTGTGAGTGTTTGGTAAGTGTGGTGGTTGTTGTAGTGTTTGGTAAGTGTGGTGGTTGAGGGTAGTGTTTAGTAAGTGTGGTGGTTTTGGTAATGTTGGGGAAAGTGTGGGTGGTGTGGTAGTGTTAGTGTAAGTGTGGTGGTTGTGGGTGTTGGTGTAAGTCTGGTGGTTGTGGTAGTGTTGGGTGTAAAGTGTGGTGGTTGGTAGTGTTAGTGAGGTGTGGTGTGGTAGTGATTAGTAAGTGTTCTGGTTGTGGTAGTGTTGGGGTAAGTGTGGTGGTTCTGATAGTGTTTAGTAAGTGTAGTGGTTGTGGTAGTGTTTGAGTAAGTGTGGTGGTTGGTAGTGTTTTGTATGTGTGGTGGTTGTGGTAGTGTTGGAGCAAGTGTGGTGGTTGAGGTAGTGTTTAGTAACTGTCTGTGGTTGCAGTAGTGTAGGGTAAGTGTGTTGGTTGTGGTAGTGTTTAGAAGTGTGGTGGTTGGTAGTGTTTGGTGTGGTGGTTGTGGTAGTGTTTAGTAAGTGTTGTGGTTGTGGTAGTGTTGGGGGTGTAAGGTGTGGTGGTTGTGGTAGTGCTTTATAAGTGTGCTGGTTGTGGTAGGTATTTGGAGTAAGTGTGGTGATTGTGATAGTGTTTAGTAAGTGTAGTTGTTGTGGTAGTGTTTAGTAAGTGTGGTGGTTGTGGTAGCGTTTGGTACGTGTGTTGGTTGTGGTAGTGTTTGGTAAGTGAGGTGGTTGTGGTAGTGTTGGGGTAAGTGTTTTGGTTAAGGTAGTGTTTAGTAAGTGTGGTGGTTGTGGTAATGGTGGTATGGTGGTTGAAGTTGTGTTTTAGTAAGTGTGATTGTTGTGGTAGTGTTGGGGTAAGTGTGGTGGATGTGGTAGTGTTCAGTAAGTGTGGTGGTTGTGGTTGTGTTGGGAAAGTGTGTTGGATGAGGTAGTGTTTAGTAAGTGTGGTGGTTGTTTGGTGTTGTTGAGGTAAGGTTGGTGGTTGGTGTTTGAAGTAAGTGTGGTGGTTGTTGTAGTGTTGAGGTAAGTGTGGTGGTTGTTGTAGTGTTTGGTAAGTGTGGTGGTTGTGATAGTGTTTGGTAAGTGTGGTGGTTGAGGTAGTTGCGAGCAAGTCTGGTGGTTGTGGTAGTGTTGGGACAAGTGTGGTGGTAGTGGTAGTGTTTAGTGAGCGTGGTGGTTGTGGTAGTGTTTGTAAGTGTGGTGGTTGTGGTAGTGTTGGGTGTAAGTGTGGTGGTTGTGGTAGTGTTTAGTAAGTGTGCTGGTTGTGGTAGTGTTGGGGTAAAGTGGTGGTTCTGATAATGTTTTAGTAAGTGTAGTGGTTGTGGTAGAGTATTTAGTAAGTGTGGTGGTTGTGGTAGTGTTGGGAGTAAGTGTGGTGTTTGTGGTAGTGTTTAGTAAGTGTGATGGTTGGTGATAGTGTTTAGTAATTGTGGTGGCTGTCGTAGTGTTTAGTAAGTGTGGTGGTTTGGTAGTGTTGGGGTAAGTGTGGTGGTTGTGGTAGTGCTTGGTAAGTGTGGTGTATTGAGGTAGTGTTTAGTAACTGTGGTCGTTGTGGTAGTGTTGGGGTAAGTGTGGTGGCTGTCGTAGTGTTTAGAAAGTGTGGTCGTTGTGGTAGTGTTTTATAAGTGTGGTGGTTGTGGTAGTGTTCAGAAAGTGTGGTGGTTGTGATATTGTTTAGTAAAGTGTAGTGCTTGTGGTAGTGTTTAGTAATTTTGGTGGTTGTGGTAGTGTTGGGGTAAGTGTGGTGGTTGTGGTACTGTTTAGTAAGTGTGGTGGTTGTGGTAGTGTTTAGTAAGTGTGGTTGATGTGGTAGTGTTTGGTAAGGTGTGTTGGTTGTGGTAGTGTTTGAGTAAGTGTGGTTGTTGTGGTAGTGTTGGGAGTAAGTGTTTTGGTTATGGTAGTGTTTAGTATGTGGTCGTTGTTGTAGTGTTGGGAATTAAGTGGTGGTTGAGGTAGTGTTGAGGTAAGTGTGGTGGTTGTGGTAGTGTTTGGTAAGTGTGGTGGTTGTGGTAGTATTTGGTAAGTAGTGTTTGGTTGTGGTAATGATTGGTAAGTGTGGTGGTTGAAGTAGTGTTTAGTAAGTGTGGTTGTTGTGGTAGTGTTGGAGACAAGTGTGGTGGTTGTCATAGTGTTTGGTAAGTGTGGTGGTTGTGGTAGTGTTTAGTAAGTGTGGTTGTTGTTGTAGTGTTTGGTAAGTGTGGTGCTTGTGGTAGTGTTTAGTATGTGTGGTGGTTGTGGTAGTGTTTGAGTAGCGTGGTGGTTGAGGTAGTGTTTTGTAAGTGTGGTGGTTGTGGTAGTGTTGAGGTAATTGTGGTGGTTGAGGTAGTGTTTAGTAAGTGTAGTGGTTGTGGTAGTGTTTGGTAAGTGTGGTGGTTGAGGTAGTGTTTTGTAAGTGTGGTGGTTGTGGTAGTGTTTAGGTAAGTGTGGTGGTTGAGGTAGTGTTTAGTAACTGTCTCTGGTTGTGGTAGTGTTGGGGTAAAGTGTGTTGGTTGTGGTAGTGTTTAGTAAGTGTGGTGGTTGTGGTAGTGTTTAGTGAGTGTGGTGGTTGTGGTAGTGTTTAGTAAGTGTGGTGGTTGTGGTAGTGTTGGGTGTAAGTGTGTTGCTTGTGGTAGTGTTTAGTAAGTGTGCTGGTTGTGGTAGTGTTGGAATTAAGTGTGGTGGTTGTGATGAGTGTTTAGTAAGTTAGTGGTTGTGGTAGTATTTAGTAAGTGTGGTGGTTGTGGTAGTGTTAGGGTAAGTGTGTTGGTTGTGGTAGTGTTTAGTAAGTGTGGTGGTAGAGGTAGTGTTTAGTATGGTGCTGGTTGTGGTAGTGTCTCATAAGTGTGGTGGTCCTAGTAGTTTTCAGGGTAAAGTGTGGTGGTTGTGGAAGTGCTTAGCAAGTGTGGTGGTTGTGGTAGTGTTTGGTAAGTGTGGTGGTTGAGGTAGTGTTGGGGTAAGTGTTTTTATGTTAAGGTAGTGTTTACTAAGTGTGGTATTTGTGGTAGTGTTGGGGTAAGTGTTGTGGTTCTTGTAGTTTAGAGGTAAGTGGTGATTGTGGTAGTGTTTGGTAGAATTAGTTGGTTGTGGTAGTGTTTGGTAAGTGTGGTGATTGTGGTAGTGTTTAGTAAGTGTAGTTGTTGTGGTAGTGTTTAGTAAGTGTGGTGGTTGTGGTAGTGTTTGGTAAGTGTGTTGGTTGTGGTAGTGTTTGGTAAGTGTGGTGGTTGTGGTAGTGTTGGGGTAAGTGTTTTGTTAAGGTAGTGTTTAGTAAGTGTGGTGGTTGTGGTAGTGTTGGGGTAAGTGTTTTGGTTGAGGTAGTGTTTAGTAAGTGTGGTATCTGTGGTAGTGTTGGGTGAGTGTGGTGGTTCTGGTAGTGTTGAGGTAAGTGTGGTGATTGTGATAGTGTTTGGTAAGTGTGGTTTGCTGTGGTAGTGTTTAGTAAGTGTGGTGGTTGTGTTAGTGTTTGGTAAGTGTGGTGGTTGTGGTAGTGTTTGGTAAGTGTGGTGGTTGTGGTAGTGTTGGGGTGAGTGTGGTGGTTGTGGTAGTGTTGAGGCACGTGTGG
This sequence comes from Homarus americanus, assembly GCF_018991925.1. Lineage (NCBI taxonomy): Eukaryota > Metazoa > Arthropoda > Malacostraca > Decapoda > Nephropidae > Homarus > Homarus americanus. The sequence continues at coordinate 15,533 of NW_024741132.1, forward strand.
TGGTTGTGGTAGTGTTTGCGCGTGGTGGTTGTGGTAGTTTGCGGTAAGTGTGTTGGTTGTGGTAATGATTGCGGAGTGTGTTGGTTGAAGCAGTGTTTAGTAAGTCTGGTTGTTGTTGTAGTGTTGGGGCGTGGTGGATGTGGTAGTGTTCAGTGTGGTGGTTGTGGCTGGTGTTGTGAGGGGCGTGGTGGATGAGGCAGGCGCTTAGTAAGTGTGGTGGTTGTTGTAGTGTTGAGGTAATGTTGGTGGTTGTGGTAGTGTTTAGTGAGCGTGGTGGTTGTTGTAGTGTTAAGGCAAGTGTGGTGGTTGTTGTAGTGTTGGTAAGTGTGGTGGTTGTGGTAGTGTTTGGCAAGTGTGCTTGAGGTAGTGTTTACTGGCTGGTGGTTGTGGTAATGTTAGGGTAAGTGTGGTGATGTGGTAGTGTTAGTGTAAGTGTGGTGGTTGTGAGTGTTGGTGTCTGGTGGTTGTGGCAGTGTTGGGTGTAAGTGTGGTGGTTGTGTGGCGTTTAGAGAGTGTGGTGGTTGTGGTAGTGTTTAGTAAGTGTCTGGTTGTGGTAGTGTTGGGGTGAGTGTGGTGGTTCTGATAGTGTTTAGTAAGCGTAATGGTTGTGGTAGTATTTAGTAAGTGGTGGTTGTGGTAGTATTGGGCAAGTGTGGTGTTTGTGGTAGTGTTTAGTAAGGTGATGGTTGTGATAGTGTTTATAAGTGGTGGCTGTCGTAGTGTTTAGTAAGTGTGGTGGTTTTGGTAGTGTTGATAAGTGTGGTGGTTGTGGTAGTGCTTGGTAAGGTGGTGTATTGAGGTAGTGTTTAGTAACTGTATCGTTGTGGTAGTCTTATAAGTGTGGTGGCTGTCGTAGTGTTTAGTAAGTGTGGTGTTGTGGTAGTGTTTTATATGTGGTGGTTGTGGAGTGTTCAGTAAGTGTGGTGGTTTTGATGAGTTTAGTAATTAGTGCGTGGTGTATTTAGAAGTGTGGTGGTTGTGGCAGTGTTGGGGTAAGTGTGGTTGTTGTGGTACTGTTTAGTAAGTGTGGTGGTTGTGGTAGTGTTGTGCGTTGTTTTTGTTGAGGTAGTGTTTAGTAATTGTGGTGATTGTGGTAGTGTTGTGAGGGGTGTGGTGGTTGTGGTAGTGTTGGGATGCGTGGTGGTTGTGGTTGAGTGTTGGTAAGTGTGGTGGTTGGGTGGTGTAAGGTGAAGTGTGGTGGTTGTGGTAGTGTTTAGTGGGCTGTGGTTGATGTGGTAGTGTTTGGTAAGTGTGTTGTCTGGCAGCGTTTGGCAAGGCATGTGTAGTGTTGGGGTTAGTGTGGTGGTTGTGGTAGTGTTTGGGCGTCGCAGTTGAAGTGAATGCTAAGGTGGTTGTTGTGGTAGTGTTAAAGGGGCGGGTGGTGGATGTGGTAGTGTTCAGCAAGGAGGTGGTTGTGGTTGTGGTTAAAGGGGCGTGGTGATGAGGCAGTGTTTAGGGTATGTGGTGGTTGTGGTGTAGTGTTGAGTAAGGTTGGTGGTCAGGTAGTGGTTTATAAGGCAGGGTTGTAGTGTTGAGGCAAGCGTGTTGGTTGTTGCAGTGTTTGCGCGTGGTGGCTGAGGTAGTGTCTAGTAAGTGTGGTGGTTGTGGTAGTGTTTGCGCAAGTGTGGTGGTTGTGGTAGTGTTTAGTGAGTGTGGTGGTTGTGGTAGTGTTTAGTAAGTGTGGTGTTGCAGAGTGTTGGGTGTAAGTGTGGTGGTTGTGGTAGTGTTTATAAGTGTGGTGATTGTGGTAGATTTTAGTGAGTGTGGTGGTTGTGGTAGTGTTTTAGTGTGGTGGTGGTGTGAAGTGTTGGGTAAGTGTGTTGGCTTGGGTAGTGTTTAGTGGCCGTTGTGTAGTGTTGGGGTAGGCGTGGTGGTTGTGATGGCGTTTGAAGTGTAGTGGTTGGTGGGTAGTATTTAGTGTGGTGGTTGTAGTGTTTGGTAAGTGTGGCGTGGTAGTGTTTGATTGCTGGTTGTGGTGGGGTTCCATAAGGTGGTGGTCGTAGCATCAGGGCAAAGTGTGGTGGTTGTGGTAGTGCTTAGCGCGTGGTGGTTGTGGTAGTGTTTGGTAAGTGTGGTGGTTGAGGTAGCGTTTACGAGGTGGTGGTTGTGGTAGTGTTAGTGCTGTTTTGCTGGATAGGTTTAGTAAGTGTGGCATTTGTGGTAGTGTTGGGGAAGCGAGGTGGTTCTGGTTTAGCGGAGTGCGCGTGGTGATTGTGGCAGTGTTTTAGTAAGGTGGTGGTTGTGGTAGTGTTGGGTGAGTGTGGTGGTGGTGGTAGTGTTTAGTAAGGTGCTGGGTAGTGTTAGGGGTGTGGTGGTTGTGAGTGTTTAGTAAGGTTGTGGTGAGGAGGCTGTGGTGGTTGTGGTAGTGTTGGGGCAAAAGTGGTGGTCGGTAGTTTAGTAAGCGTGATGGTTGTGGTAGTGTTTAAAGGCGTGGTGGTCGCAGTGTTTAGAAGTGTGGTGCATTGAGGTAGTGTTTAGTAACTGTGGTGTGGTAGTGGTGGGGTGCGTGTGGCTGTCGTAGTGTTTAGTAAGTGTGGTGGTTGTGGTAGTGTTTAGTAAGTGTTGGTTGTGGTAGTGTTTGGCAAGTGTTGTGGTTGTAGTGTTTAGTAAACGCGGTGGTTGTGGTAGTGTTTGTGCTGTGGTGGTTAGGGTTGGGGTGGGAGTGTGGTGGTTGGTGAGCGTTTAGTAAGTGTAGTGCTTGTGGTAGTGTTTAGTGAGTGTGGTGGTTGTGGTAGTGTTGAGGAAAGCGTGGGTTGCGCAACTGTTTAGCAATTGTGGTTGCAGTAGCGTTTAGTGAGTGTGGTGGTTGTAGTGTTTAGTGAGTGTGGTGGTTGTAGTGTTTAGTAAGTGTGGTGGTTGTGGTAGTGTTTTTAAGTGTGGTGGCTGGAGGGTAGTGTTTTGTAAGTGTTGTGGTTGTGGTAGTGTTGAGGTAAGTGTGTGGTGCTGGAGGCAGTGTTTAGTAACTGTCTGTGGTTGTGGTAATGTTGGGGTAAGTGTGTTGGTTGTCGTAGTGTTTAGTAAGTGTGGTGGTTGTGGTAGTGTTTAGTAAGTGTGCTGGTTGTGGTAGTGTTGGGGTAAGTGTGGTGGTTGTGATAGTGTTTGTATGTAGTGGTTGTGGTAGTATTTAGTAAGTGTGGATGTTGTGGTAGTGTTGGGATAATTGTGGTTGTGGTAGTGTTTAGTAAGGTGCTGGTTGTGGTAGTGTCTCACAAGTGTGGTGGTCGTAGTAGTTTCAGGGCAAATTGTGTGGTTGGGTGGTTGTGGGTAGCAGGGTGTCAGGAGGAAGATCACAAAAAAACCAAATGGCCCATCATTTTTTTTGGTAGATTTTAGTGTATATAAACAGAAAATAATTTCAGTTTCAATATTTTGCAACCTTTGCCAGGTAAAATTAAGTATGAAATTACCAAAATCCAATGCACAGCTGCATTAGTGCATACAATTAAATAGCATTGCTTTCTGTCTTCATTTCCTTAACAAACCCAACCAATAACATTTTTTGCCCAGATTCTGGATGCATTTATGTTGGGATAATATTTTGCGATGGCTGGCAGTGTCAGGACGAGGAACCAAAAATCCAGCCATCTCAGTCACTATCTTGTCTGGGAGAGAGCTCCTGGAAGTCGGAGTTGTCACATACATTGAGAGATGCTTTGAGATACGGTGTTTTAATCAGGCAAACTGAAAGTGAAAATAACCAAAGAAACTTACACAAACAAAGACATTGCCAGTGGAGGCGACCAACGCTGTCTTGGCACAGTACACCTTGGCTAACGCTCAGTTCAAGCCCAGTCATAACAAGTCAGAAGATTAGTGGCAGGACTGCCAGCCAAGCTGGGGAAAAAGGCAAGAGATATTCTTGGGAGAGTAGAAAAACTTGCAGTTAAGGACAGCTTGCCAAGCAACCGGGATCAGTTATTTTAATATAATTATTTTTGCAAGTGCCCAATTGTTTTCTGTCTCTGAGTTTGGATGCGATCGTGACTCTAAACTCGAGGCCTGCCATTCTGTATTTGCAAGCGTGAATTGAAGATTCCTGTGACTGAAATCAGCATTTGTCGTGCCACGAGAGAGAAGACTGGCAGTATAGGGGTTTCATGATTTCTAGCCAAGATATTCTGGAGTCCAAGAGACAGGAGGCTGCCACAGAGACAGAAAAGGAGAAGAGTTAAGCGAGGAAAAGAGACTTGAGAAGGCCCAGGTGAGGTAAAAAAGGCCGGCGATTGGGAGCTGCTGATTCAGAAAGCCAACGATTTCCCATGGCGATCTGGAAAGGGACCAGAGAATGGTGACGGTTCTTGGCAGAAAAATAACATCTCAAACCTTCGCGTGTGACTGAAATAGAGATATCTCTGAAAGCATAGTTTTGGCCAGCACATGCGACAATTGCTACTGGCTCCTAGAGAAATTGCAGAGAGGAAATATGCCTGGATTGGACGGTGACGATAACACCCGATGATGTTCACCTGGTGATAGATCATAACAAAGCAAGGAGAGCTTCAGGAGAAAACTTGTCAGGCAACTTCCAGAAGAGGAGCTGAGAAGGGGATAAGAGAAAATGGAATCACCACAAGCCAGCCTGATGGGAGAAGGATGACACTAAGTACCAAGAATGGGAGGATTTAAAGCAGCCATGGTGAAGTGAGGAACACGCTCTAAGGTGAACTGTGAGGGAAGATGCAGGTATTACTCAGAGAAAGATGACATTGTGAAACAAAGGAGAGTAGTGGTAGACAAGACAGAATACCAAGCCAGAGAGTAATGCATTTTGCAGGTTATTGGAGACAGTACCAACACGAAATGGTTAGGGTAAGGGGCAAGGGGAAGGTACAGTGGAGCAGAGTGAAGATTGGGGAGGGAAGCTGGTCAGATGAGCGGTGACTCTACACCAATGACGCTACCCAGACATCTGATCCAGGAGCTGGATGGCAAGACCTTCAAACAAACTGATGGTCTGGTCTCTGGCAAGATGGGACTCGCCACCGGAGTTGTAGGCCAAATCCGAGCGGAAAAAAAACGCCAGTTGGCCTCACTCGCCGAGCTTGCACATACCGTTGGCTGGACGACCTGAGTACTGGACCAGTACTATGGTTATATATGATTTGCAAAAAGCATCAAAACCAGGTCAAACTGATAGACTTGTTACCTGCAGATAGGGTTCAGTTCTTTGTTATTTCCTAGGTGGGTTTTGCCAACGGCTTCAGGTTCTGCAGAATTTGGGGTCGCTCATCATAAACTGAAAGTGTTCCAGCTTCACAAATTCCGGAGACTTATTGTCCAATTCATCGTGAGTGTCTACTTGCCAAATTGGTTCAACACCAAGGTCAAGTCATCGTTCTCCTCGAAGGTCTGAGGCATGTTCTCTTCCAGCTTGAGCCCTGGAGAGGAGTCAGCCAAGGAAGGTTATTCAGATTGTGGAGCAGACTGTAAGTGGAGACCTTCCTGGCATGTTCATTCTGCAAGGAAGTTTTGGCAGATAATGCTTCTTGCAGTAAGGATGAGGAGGAGAGAAGAGTGGCACAAAGATTTTGGATAAGGAGACGTGAGAGATTTTGGGCATGACGAACAAATGGTATTTATTTTTCAGGTCAGGAAGACTTTGAAGTTGACCCAGGAAAAGCAATATTCAAGAATTGGACAACCCCACGCATGTTCCTGCTCTTTATCACCCAGAGACAGAGCTGCTGTACAGCAAGTGGATGAGGGCCATGAGTCACAGTAACAGCCAAGAGAGGGGAGGGAAGGCTACATCTGAGCTCAGGTCAGCAGGAGAAGTGGAAAGAAACAGGTGCAGTACATGTTTTATGGTGCAGCAAACACCGGTCGTAAAGAAACTTGCTGTATTTGATGATTTTGAGCGTAAAGGAATACAATTGGGCCAAAATGTCAAGATTACCAGCCCACTATTTCGACTGGCTTTTGGTCTAATAAATGTTAACTGGATACATTACCATTTTTAAATAAGATGAAGCAGTAAAAGGTGGGGAATATTTTAATTTTATGGCATTTCAAGCAAATTATCAGAAGGCAAAATGAAAACTTCAACCTGAAGGTATCAAGCAAGATTTCAATAAGGAACTACATCATGGTCACCATGGGCCGATGCCAAAAAATCAAGCAGATGACAGACCCATTGTGGTAGTGTCTCATAAGTGTGGTGGTCGTAGTAGTTTTCAGGGTATGTAGTGCTAAGCAAGTGTGGTGGTTGTGGTATGTTTGTAAGTGTGGTGTTGTGGTAGTTTTGCAACTCCATGGTTTTGGTAGTGTTGTGGGAAGTGTGATGGTTGTGGTAGTGTTTACTATTGGCGGTGGTTGTGGCATTGTTTAGTGAGCGTGGTGGTTGTAGTGCTTGTAAGGCTGGTTATGCGTAGTTTTAAAGGGGCGTGTGAGGTTTGGTGTGGCACTTAGTGGGTAGTTGTTGCATTGTTTAGCAAGTGTGGTGGTTGTGGCAGTGCTTTGCGCGTGGTGCTGTGGTGCGTTTAGTAACGGTGGCTTGTGGTGGTGCTCTGCGCGTAGTTGAGGTAGTGTTTTTGCTGTTATGGTTATGGCAGTGTTGTGCGCGTTTTGCTGAGGCAGCGTTTTAGTAAGGTTGGTGGTTGTGGCAGGTTAGCAAGTGGTGGTTGTGGCAACTGTTTAGCAAGTGTGGTGGTTGTGGTAGTGTTTGGCAGGTGTGGTGGTTGCAGTGTTTGGTGAGCGTGTTGGTTGTGGTAACGATAGGCAAGAGTGGTGTTCTGGTAGCATTTAGTGCTGCGGTGGTTGTGGCAGTGTTGGGGCGGGGCGTGGTGATGTGGCAGTGTTTTCAGGCGTGGTGGGTGCGGCAGTTAGGCAAGCGTTGTGGCTGAGGCAGTGTTTAGTAACTGTGGTGGCTTGTGGTGCGTTTGGGCGTTGTCGCTGTGTTAGTGTTGGGGTGCGTGGTGGCTGGTGAAGCGTTTAGCAAGGTTGTGCTTGTAGTGTTTAGCAAGGTGGTGTGGCAGTGTTGGGGTAAGTGTGGTGGTTGTGGCACCGTTTAAAGGGGCGTCGGTTGTGGTGTTTCAGGCGTTGTCGTTGTGTTAGTGTTGGGGCGTGGTGGTTATGATAGTGTAGCAGGTTGTGTCAGGTAGTGTTTAGTGAAGCGTGGTGGTGTGGTAGTGTTGGGGCAAGTGTGGTGGTTGTGGCACTGTTTAGTAAGTGGTGGTTGTGGTGGTGTTTAGTGAGTGTGGTGGTTGTGGTAGTGTTTATAAGTGTGCTGGCTGGTGGTAGTGTCTCCTGGCGTGGTGGTCATAGTAGTTTTCCGGCAAAGCATGGTGGTCAGGTAGCAAGCGAAGCCAAGTGGTGGTTGTGGCAGTGTTTGCAAGCCTGGTGGTTGAGGTAGCGTTTGACACATGGGTGATTTTGGCAGTGTCGGGAGCGTTTTGGCTGATAGTAGCATTTATTATGTGTGGCATTCTGGCAGTGTTGGGGGCGGTGGCACTGGTTGTGGCTAGGGGCGTGGTGGTTATGGCATGTCTGGTTAAGTGGTGGTTGTGGTAGGGTTAGAATAGCGTGGTGGGTAGTAGCGTTTGCGCGTTGGTTGACGTAGCGCGTTTAGTGGGGCGTGGTGGTTGTGGTAGTGTCAGCAAGTGCGGTGGTTGTGGCAGTGCTGGAGGCAAGTGTGTTGGCTCGGTGCGTTTGGCAAGTGGTGGTTGTGGTAGTGTTGGGGTAAGGTTTTTGTTAAGGTAGTGCTTAGCGGGGCGTGGTGGTTGTGGTAGTGTTGTGCGCGTTTGCTGAGGTAGGTTTGCGGGCGTGGCATCGGCAGTGTCAGTGCGTGTTGGAGGCGTGGTGATTGTGATAGTGTTTGCGTAGCGTGGTTGCTGTGGTAGTTTAGTAAGCGTGGTGGTTGTGGCAGTTTGCGGGCGTGTTGGTTGTGGTAGTGCGTTTGCGCGTGGTTTGTGGTAGTATTAAAGGGGCGTGGTGGTTGTGGTAGTGCTTGAGGCGGTGGCTGGTGGGTAGCGCTGCGCGTGGTGGCTGGTAGTTTGGCGGTAAGTGTGTTGTCAGGTGCAACGATTGCGCGTGGTGGCTGAAGCTGTGTTTAGTAAGTGTGGTTGTTGCAGTTATCATTGGGGCGTGGTGGATGTGGTAGTGTTCAGTAAGTGTGGTAGTCAGGTTGTGTTGGGGTAAGTGTGGGGGATGAGTGCAGTGTTTATGGGCGTGGTGGTTGTTGCAGTGATGAGGCAACGTTGGTGGTTGTGCAGTGTTTAGTGCGTGGTGGCTGGTTGCAGTGTTACGCGCGGTGGTTGGTTGCAGTGCTAGGGTGGTATTGCAGTGTTTAAAGGTGGTGGCTGGGGTAGTGTTTAGGCAAGTGCGTGGTGATGTGGTAACGTTGGGGTGCGTGGTGATGGTAGCGTTAGGGCGTGCGTGTTGGGGAGTGTTGCGTGGGCGTGGTGGTTGTGGTAGCTGCTGGGGAGGTGTACGTTGTGGTAGTGTTTAGTGGGGCGTGGTGGTTGTGGTAGTGTTCAGTAAGTGTGGTGGTTGTGATAGTGTTTGAAAGTGATTGTAGTGCTTGTAGTAGTGTTTAGTAAGTGTGGTGGTTGTGGTAGTGTTGGAATGGGGTAGTTGTTGTGGTACTGTTTAGTAAGTGTGGTGGTTGTGGTAGTGTTGGGGTAAGTGTTTTGGTTGGGAGTGAGTGTTTGTAGTAATTGTGGTGGTTGTGGTAGTGTTGGGAGTAAGTGTGGTGGTTGTGGTAGTGTTGAAATTAAGTGTGGTGGTTGTGGTAGTGTTTGTAGTAAGTGTGGTGGTTGTGGTAGTGTTTGGTAAGTGTGGTGGTTGTGGTAGTGTTTAGTAGAATTAATGGTTGTGGTAGTGTTTGGTAAGTGTGTTGGTTGCAGTGGTGTTTGGTAGAGTGTAGTGGTTATTGGTAGTGTTGGGGTTAGTGTTTGGTTAAGGTAGTGTTTAGTAGAGTGTGGTGGTTGCGGTAGTGTTGGTGTAAGTGTGGTGGTTTGGTGGTAGTGTTGGGGAGTAAGTGTGGGGTGTGGTGTTTGGTAAGTGTGGTGGTTGTGGTAGTGTGTTTAGTCAAGTGTGTTGGTTGTGGTAATGATTGGTAAAGCGTGGTAGTTGGAGTAGTGTTTGTAAAGTGTGTGGTTGTTGTGGTGAGTGTTGGGGTAGAGTGTGGTGGATGAGGTAGTGTTTAGTAAGTGTGGTGGTTGTGGTAGTGTTGAGGTAGGTTGGTGGTTGTGGTAGTGTTTAGTAAGTGTGGTGGTTGTTGTAGTGTTGGAGTAAGTGTGTTGGTTGTTGCGGTATTTTAGTAAGTGTGGTGGTTTGTGGTTTTAAATGAAGTGTGGTGGTTGTGGTAGTGTTTGGTGTAAGTGTGGTGGTTGTGGTAGTGTTTGAGTGAGTGTGGTGGTTGTGGTAGTGTTTAGTAGAGGTGTTTGTGGTAGTGTTGGGTGTGTAAGTGTGGTGGTTGTGGTGGAGTGTTTAGTAAGTGTGCTGGTTGTGGTAGTGTTGGGGTAAGTGTGGTGGTTCTGATAGTGTTTAGTAAGTGTAGTGGTTGTGGTAGTATTTAGTAAGTGTGGTGGTTGTGGTAGTGTTGGGAGTAGTGTGGTGGTTGTGGTAGTGTTTAGTAAGTGTGATGGTTGTGAGAGTGTTTAGTAAGTGTGGTGGCTGTCGTAGTGTTTAGTAAGTGTGGTGATTTTGGTAGTGTTGGGAGTAAGTGTGGTGGATGTGGTAGTGCTTGGTAAGTGTGGTGTATTGGGGTAGTGTTTAGTAACTGTGGTCGTTGTGGTAGTGTTGGAGTAAGTGTGGTGGTTGTCGTAGTGTTTAGTAAGTGTAGTCGTTGTGGTGAGTGTTTAGTAAGTGTGGTGGTTGTGGTAGTGTTGGGGTAAGTGTGGTGGTTGTGGTAGTGTTTGTAAGTGTGGTGGTTATGATAGTGTTGGAGTAAGTGTGGTGGTTGGTGAGTGTTTAGTAACGTGTTGTGGTTGTGGTAGTGTTTAGTGAGTGTGGTGGTTGTGGTTGTGTTGGTGTAAGTGTGGTGGTTGTGTTAGTGTTTGGTAAGTGTGGTGGTTGTGGTAGTGTTCAGTAAGTATGTTGGTTGTGGTAGTGTTTGTTAAGTTGTGGTGGTTGTGGTAGTGTTTGGTAAGTGTTGTGGTTAGGGTAGTGTTTGGGTAAGTGTGGTGGTTGTGGTAGTATTGGGGAGTGGGAGTTGGTGGTTGCAGTAGTGTTTAGTAAGTTTATTGGTTGTGGTAGTGTTTAATAGATGTGGTGGTTTGGTAGTGTTTGGTAAGTTTGGTGGTTTGGTAGTGTTTAGTAAGTGTGGTGGATGTGGTAGTGTTGTGGTAAGTGTGGTGGTTGTAGTTGTGTTTTTTGGTAAGTGTAGTGGTTATGGTGAGTGTTTGGTAAGTGTGGTGGTTGTGGTAGTGTTTGCAAGTGTGGTGGTTGTGGTAGTGTTTGGTAAGTGTGGTGGTTGTTGTAGTGTTTGGTAAGTGTTGTGGTTAGGGTAGTGTTGTGGGTAAGTGTATTGGTTGTGGTAGTGATAATACGTGTGGTGGTTGCGGTATGGTTTTAGTAAGTGTGGTGGTTGTGGTAGTGTTTTTTTAGTGTGGTGGTTGTGGTAGTGTTTAGTAAGTGTGGTGGTTGTGGTAGCGTTGGGGTAAGTGTGGTTGTGGTAGTGTTTAGTAAGTTTAGTGGTTTGTGGTAGTGTTTAGTATGTGTGATGGTTGTTGTAGTTTTTGGTAAGTGTGGTGGTTGTGGGTAGTGTTGGGGAGTAGAGTGTGGTGGTTGTGGTAGTGTTTGGTAAGTGTGGTGGTTGTGGTAGTTTTTAGTAGGTGTGGTGGTTGTGGTAGTGTTGGGGTAAGTGTGGTGGTTGTGGTAGTGTTTAGAAAGTTTAGTGGTTGTGGTAGTGTTTAGTATGTGTGGTGGTTGTGGTAGTTTTGGTAAGTGTGGTGGTTGTTGTAGTGATAATAAGTGTTGTGATTGCGGTATGGTTTGGAAAGTTTGGTGGTTGTAGTAGTGTTTGTTACGTGTGGTGGTTGTGGTAGTGTTTGGTAAGTGTGGTGGTTGTGGTAGTGTTCAGTAAGTTATGTGGTTGTGGTAGTGTTGGGGTAAGTGTGATGGTTGTGGTAGTGTTTAGTAAGTTTAGTGGTTGTGGTAGTGTTTAGTAAGTGTTGTGGTTGTGGTAGTGTTTGTTGAAGTGTGGTGGTTGTGGTAGTGTTAGGAGTAAGTGTGGTTGTTGTGGTAGTGTTTGGTAAAGTGTGGTGGTTGTGATAGTGCTTGGTAAGTGTGGTGGTTGTTGTAGTGTTTAGTAAGTTTAGTGGTTGTGGTAGTGTTTAGTATGTGTGGTGATTGTGGTAGTTTTGGGTAAGTGTGGTGGTTGTGGTAGTGATAATAAGTGTTGTGGTTGCGATATGGTTTAGAAAGTGTGGTGGTTCTGGCAGTGTTTTTTGCGTGTGGTGGTTGTGGAAGTATTTAGTAAGTGTGGTGGTTGTGGTAGTGTTGGGGTAAGTGTGGTGGTTGTGGTAGTGTTTAGTAAGTTTAGTGGTTGTGGTAGTGTATAGTATGTGTGGTGATTGTGGTAGTTTCTCTGACACCACTGTGGTGTCGCATGCTGGCCAGAGCTATGCTCCAGGATATCTTTCCTATTTCGAATCTTATGCCTGGAAGGTTTGGGATCATTATTTTCTGGGTTAGGGACAAAGTCACCATTCTCCTGGTCAGCACTCGGATCAGCCATGGGAAGTCATTAAACTCTGAATCAGCACTCAATCATCGGCCTTTCTTACCTCACCCTGGGCTTCTCAGATCTCTATTCCTCGGCAACTCTTCTCCTCTTCTGTCTCTCTGTGGCAGCCTCCTGTCTCTTGGACTCGGAATATCTTGGCTAGAAATCATGAGAGCCCCTATACTGCCAGTCTTCTCTCTGTGCTGACAAATGCCAGTTCGATCACAGGAATCTTCAGTTCACGCTTGCAAATACAGGAGATGGGCCTCGGATTTAGTCACGATCGCATCAAACTCAGGACAGAAACAATTGGGCACTTGCAAGTAATATGTCAAATAACTGGTCAGTTGCTTGCAAAGCTGTCCTTAACTGCAAGTTTCCTCTCCCAAGAGATATCTCTGCCTTTTCCCAACTGGCTAGCAGTCTCTCACTAATCTTCTTCTGACTTGTTATGACTGGAGGCAACTGAGCGTTAGCCGAGTGTACTGTGCCAAGACAGCTTTATCATATCACTGGCAATGTCTTTGTTTGTGTAAGTTCTTTGGTTCTTTTCACTAATTTGCCTGATTAAAACACCGTATCTCAGCATCTCTCAATGTAGGCAACTCCGACTTCAGGAGCTCTCCCAGACCCAAGATAGTGACTGAGATGGCTGGATTTTGGTTCTCGTCCTGACACAAGCAGCCATCGCAAATATTATCAACTTATAAATGCATCAGAATCTGAAACAGAAAAAATAATTATTGGGTTGTTAAAGAATGAAGTCAGAGAGCAATGTTCACTATTTAATTGTAATGCACTAATGCAGCTGTACGTTAGAATTTTCGATAAAATTCCGCTAAAATTTACCTAGCAAAAGGTTGCAAAATATTGAAACTGAAATTATTTTCTGTTTATATACACTAAAATCTACCAAAAAGTGATGAGCCATGGTTTTGTGATCTTCCTCTATGACACACCTAATGTGTGGTGGTTGTTGTGGTAGTGTTTGGTAAGTGTTGGTGTTTGTGGTACTGTTTAGTAAGTTGGTTGTGATTGCGGTATGGTAGTGTTGTGGGTAAGTTTGGTGGTTGTGGTAGTGTTGGGGTAAGTGTGGTGGTTGTGGCAGTGATAATAAGTGTGGTGGTTGTGGTACTGTTTGGAAAGTGTGGTGGTTGTGGTAGTGTTTGGTAAGAGTGGTGGTTGTGGTAGTGTTTGGTAAGTGTTGTGGTTAGGGTAGTGTTGTGGGTAAGTGTGGTGGTTGTGGTAGTGTTGGGGTAAGTGTGTTGGTTGTGGTAGTGATAACAAGTGTGGTGGTTGCGGTATGGTTTTAGTGTGGTGGTTGTGGTAGTGTTTGGATTAGTGTGGTGGTTGTGGTAGTGTTTAGTAAGTGTGGTGGATGTGGTACTGTTGGGGGTAAGTGTGGTGGTTGTAGTAGTTTTGGTAAGTGTAGTGGTTGTGATAGTGTTGGGAGAAGTATGGTGGTTGTGATAGTGTTTAGTAAGTTTAGTGGCTGTGGTAGTGTTTAGTATGTGTGTTGGTTGTGGTAGTTTTTGGTTAGTGTGGTGGTTGTGGTGGTGTTGGGGTAAGTGTGGTGGTTGTGGTAGTGTTTGGTAAGTGTGGTGGTTGTGATAGTGTTTAGAAGTTTAGTGGTTGTGGTAGTGTTTAGTATGTGTGTTGGTTGTGGTAGTTTTGGTAACTGTGGTGGTTGTGGTGGTGTTGGGGTAAATTGAAGTGGTTGTGGTAGTGTTTGGTTAGTGTAATTGGTTGTGGCAGATTTTGGTATGTGGTGGTTGTGGTAGTGTTGGGGTAAGTGTGGTGGTTGTGGTAGTGTTTAGAATTTAGTGGTTGTGGTGATGTTTAGTATGTGTGGAGGTTGTAGTAGTTTTTGGTAAGTGTAGTGGTTGTGGTAGTGATAATAAGTGTGGTGGTTGCGGTATGGTTTAGTAAGTGTAGTTGGTTGTGGTAGTGTTTGGTTGGTGGTGGTTGTGGTAGTGTTTAGTAAGTGTGGTGGTTTTGGTAGTGTTGGGGTAAGTATGGTGGTTGTGGTAGTGTTTAGTAAGTTTAGTGTTTGCGGTAGTGTTTTAATATGTGTGTTGGTTGTGGTAGTTTTTGGTAACTGTGGTGGTTGTGGTGGTGTTGGGGGTAAGTGTGGTGGTTGTGGTAGTGTTTGGTAAAGTGGTGGTTGTGATAGTGCTTGGTAGAGTGTGGTGGTTGCGGAATGGTTTAAAAGTAAGTGGTTAGTGGTGAAGTGTTTGGTTAGTGTGGTGGTTGTGGTAGTTTTTAGTAAGTGTGGTGGTTGTGGTATGGTTTTAGTAAGTGTGTTGGTTGTGGTAGTATTGGGGTTAGTGTGGTGGTTGTAGTGTTTAGTAAGTGTAATTGGTTGTGGTAGTGTTGGGGTAAGTATGGTGGTTGTGGTAGTGTTTAGTAAGTTTAGTGGTTGTGGTAGTGTATAGTATGTGTGGTGATTGTGTTAGTTTTCAGTAAGTAATTGGTTGTGGTAATTGTTGTGGTTGTGGTATGGTTTAGTAAGTGTAGTGGTTGTGTGTAGTGTTTGATAAGTGTGTTGGGTGTGACAGTGTTTAGTAAGTTTGGTGGTTGTGGTAATGTTTGGGTAAGTGTTGTGGTTGTGGTAGTGTTTCGTAAGTGTGGTGGTTGTAGTAGTGTTTGGAAAGTGTGGTGGTTGTGTTGTTTTGGTAACCATGGTGGTTATGGTAGTGTTGGGGTAAGTGTGGTGGTTGTGGTTGTGTTGGTGTAAGTGTGGTGGTTGTGGTGATGTTTGGTAAGTGTTGTGGTTGTGGTAGTGTTCAGTAAGTATGTTGTGGTTGTGGTAGTGTTTGTTAAGTGTGGTGTTGTGGTACTGTTTGATGAATGTGGTGCTTGTGGTAGTATTTGGCAAATGTGTTGGTTGTTGAGTGTTTGGTAAGTGTGTTGGTTGTGGTAATGTTTGGTAGTGGTGGTTTGGTAGTGTTGGGGTAAAGTGTGGTGGTTAAGGTAGTGTTTAGTAAGTGTGGTGGATTTGGTAGTGTTGGGGTAAGTGTGGTGGTTGTAGTAGTGTTTGGTAAGTGTAGTGGTTATGGTAGTGTTTGGTAGAGTGTGGTGGTTGTGGTAGTGTTTGGAAAGTTGGTGGTTGTGGTAGTGTTTGGTAAAGTGTGGTGGTTGTGGTAGTGTTTAGTAAGTGTTGTGGTTAAAGTAGTGTTGGGAGTAAGTGTGGTGGTTGTGGTAGTGATAATAAGTGTGGTGGTTGAGGTATGGTTTTGTAAGTGTGGTGGTTGTGGTAGTGTTTTGGTGGTGTGGTGGTTGTGGTAGTGTTTAGTAAGTGTGGTGGTTGTGGTAGTGTTGGGGTAAGTGTGGTGGTTGTGGTGAGTGTTTAAGTTTAGTGGTTTGTGGTAGTGTATAGTATGTGTGGTGGTTGTGGTAGTTTTTGGTAAGTGTGGTGGTTGTTGTAGTGATAATAAGTGTTGTGGTTTTCGGTATGGTTTAGTAAGTGTAATTGGTTGTGGTAGTGTTTGGTTAGTGTGGTAGTTGTGGTAGTTTTAGTATGTGTGTGGTTGTGGTAGTGTTGGGGGTAAGTGTGGTGGTTTTGGGAGTGTTTAGAAAGTTTAGTGGTTGTGGTAGTGTTTAGTATGTGGTGGTTTGGTAGTGTTGGGGAGTAAGTATGGTGGTTGTGGTAGTGTTTAGTAAGTTTAGTTGGTTGCGGTAGTGTTTAAGTATGTGTGTTGGTTGTGGTAGTTTTGGTAACTGTGGTGGTTGTGGTAGTGTTGGGAGTAAGTGTGGTTGTGGTAGTGTTTGGTAAGTGTGGTGGTTGTGATAGTGCTTGGTAAGTGTGGTGGTTGCGGAATGGTTTAGTAAGTGTGGTGGTTGTGGTAGAGTTTTTGGTTAGTGTGGTGGTTGTGGTAGTTTTAATAAGTGTGGTGGTTGTGGCATGGTTTAGTAAGTGTGTTGGTTGTGGTAGTATTGGGGTTAGTGTGGTGGTTGTGGTAGTGTTTAGTGCAATTGTGGTGGTTGTGGTAGTGTTGTTGGGGTAGAAAATATTGGTTGTGGTAGTATTTAGTAAGTTTAGTGGTTGTGGTAGTGTTTAGTATGTGTGGTGGTTGTGGTAGTTTTTGGTAAGTGTGGTGGTTGTGGTAGTGTTTAATAAGGTGTGAGTGGTTGTGGGGGTGTTGGGGTAAGTGTGGTGGTTGTGGTAGTGTTTAGTAAGTTTAGTGGTTGTGGTAGTGTATAGTATGTGGTGATTGTGGTAGTTTTGGGTAAGTGTGGTGGTTGTGGTAGTGATAAGTGTTGTGGTTGTGGTATGGTTTAGTAAGTGTGGTAGTTGTGGTAGTGTTTGTATAAGTGTGTTGGGTGTGACAGTGTTTAGTAAGTGTGGTGGTTGGGTAGGTAAGTGTTGTGGTTGTGGTAGTGTTTCGTAGATGTGGTGGTTGTAGTAGTGTTTGGAAAGTGTGGTGGTTTTGTTGGTGTTTGGTAACCATGGTGGTTATGGTAGTGTTGGGATGAGGTGTGGTGGTTGTGGTAGTGTTTGGTAAGTGTGGTGGTTGTGGTAGTGTTTCGAGTAAGTATGTTTTGTGGTAGTGTTTGTTAAATGTGGTGGTTGTGGTACTGTTTGATAAGTGTGGTGCTTGTGGTAGTATTTGTCAAATGTGTTGGTTGTTGTAGTGTTTGGTAAGTGTGTTGGTTGTGGTAATGTTTGGTAGGTGTGGTGGTTTTGGTAGTGTTGGGGTAAGTGTGGTGGTTAAGGTAGTGTTTAGTGAGGTGTAGTGGTTTGGTAGTGTTGGGATAAGTGTGGTGGTTGTAGTAGTGTTTGGTAAGCGTAGTGGTTATGGTAGTGTTTGGTAAGTGTGGTGGTTGTGGTAGTGTTTGGAAAGGTGTAGTGGTTGTGGTAGTGTTTGGTAAGTGTGGTGGTTGTGGTAGTGTTTAGTAAGTGTTTTGGTTGGAGTAGTGTTGGGGGTAAGTGTGGTGGTTGTGGTAGTAATAATAAGTGTGGTGGTTGAGGTATGGTTTTGTAAGAATGTGGTGGTTGTGAGAGTGTTTGGTTAGTGTGGTGGTTGTGGTAGTTTTTAGTAAGTGTGGTGGTTGTGGTAGTGTTGGGGTAAGTGTGGTGGTTGTGGTAGTGTTTAGTAAGTTTAGTGGTTGTGGTAGTGTATAGTATGTGTGGTGGTTGTGGTAGTTTTTGGTAAGTGTGGTGGTTGTTGTAGTGATAATAAGTGTTGTGGTTTCGGTATGGTTTAGTAAGTGTGGTGGTTGTGGTAGTGTTTGGTAAGTGGTGGTTGTGGCAGTGTTTAGTAAGTGTGGTGGTTGTGTTAGTGATGGGGTAAATATGGTGATTGTGGTAGTGTTTAGTAAGTTTAGTGGTTGTGGTAGTGTTTAGTATGTGTGGTGGTTGTGGTAGTTTTTGGTAAGTGTGGTGGTTGTGGTAGTGTTTAATAAGTGTGATTGGTGTTGAAGTGCAAGTGTGGTGGTTGTGGTGGTGTTTGAGTAAGTTTAGTGGTTGTGGTAGTGTTTGGTAAGTGTGTTGGGTGTGACAGTGTTTTAGTAAGTGTGGTGGTTGTGGTAGTGTTTGGGTAAGTGTTGTGGTTGTGGTAGTGTTTCGTAAGTGTGGTGGTTGTAGTAGTGTTTGGAAAGTGTGTTGGTTTGTTGGTGTTTGGTAACCATGGTGGTTATGGTAGTGTTGGGGTAAGTGTGGTGGTTGTGGTAGTGTTTGGTAAGTGTGGTGGTTGTGGTAGTGTTCGGTAGTATGTTAGCAATACGTAACTTCTA
>NW_024741133.1:0-22451 GCF_018991925.1 Homarus americanus
GGGGGTGGGAGAGGATACAGGGAAGATACGTACCTGACACTCTCTGCGGAGATGTAGCCCGGGAAGGGTAAGCTCTGCGCCTCTGCTGTCTGCAGAACAGCACTCGCGAAGCTAACTAGCAATACAACCTTCCACTGTGACGATGATGGCGGGGTGGGAGAGATAATCACAAAGTTAATACCCAAAAAAATACAAAATGAACACCAGCAATAACAGGATTACCTCAGACAAACATAGAATTGCCACAAACAATTACATACTTCTCACAAAACACTTGCAAGTGCAAGTTAACAGACAACTATCACACAATTACCAAATAGACTTGCAAAACTGAGAGAGTATCGTTCATAACACGAAAGGAGATTTGGAGACTTTGATTGTGGTGAAGAACGAACATTGTTCGAAGGGTTGGGGGGGACGACTTCCCTGAGTCGTTCATTCACTACCAGGTTTGCTGACACCGGGTCGTAATGCGTGAAATAAATAAAGAAATAAATTATCTATATATATAAACCAAAGAAGTATGTCTGTGTGTTTGTGTGTGTGTCTGCACGAGAATCTCGGAAACTACATAAGTGTGAAACGCTTTTGAAGGTTGGCTTTAGTAGAGAAATCGGAATAGTGAAGATGCGGAACAACAAATAAGCTTACTATTGCAGTCTATCATATCAAAGATAATATACCATACAGATGTATGAAAATCACTGTACCTGTTCATTATTACAAGACTGTATTAGTACAGAGCCTTTATAACAAACACTGTATTGTATGGAAATACTTGTACATTATATCTAAATCTAAACTTATTTGGAAATAAAGAAAGGATCTCACGTACGTACGCTCTCCTTCCCTCCTCTCACCTTACCCATAAGGTCGACTCGCAACCCAAATAATACACTAAATGAGGAAGTGTGTCTGCGTGTGTGTTACTTCCTACTGTTTATCACTGATTGTATACCTGCACTGGCTAGGTACCACATTGCTTGTATACCTACACTGTATGTATATTGTATACATGCTGAAAGAATTTAAACTTGTATGCAGACTTTATTAAATAAATATTATGTGTTTGTAGGTACTCATACCCAAGCAGTACACGTGACGTGATAAGGAAGATGGACCACACGGCGCAGGGGGAAGCGTCTCAAGAGTTTCACGCAAGGAAACATCCTCCTTATACTTGGGGGGAGGAAGTGCGAGCTGTTGTGAACGTTGCTGAGCTACTTACTGTACCGTACATACTGTGCAACACATCCATTAATTAATTATTAATTATTTTATCAACTGTTTAAAATCCGCTCTATTTTTGTGGGTTTCGTTTTAGCATTATATTAGTATTGTTAATAAGCTCATTATCCTGCAAGACTGTCAAGACCAATATATAATCAGTCAAGGGTCTTCCAACTTACCATTAATTTATGAAAAAGAACAAATAGGTAATAATGTTAAGGCCCAAGTCAAAGAAACTGTGTTTAAATATACCATAAATTACCTGATCGTGTAAAGCCATTAGTATAACATCTATTTAGGTTCACAGAAACGGTGTTTTCGTAATTCAATTGATGGATGAATCGTAGATATTTTAAACACCACAGAAATATTGTTTAAAATTACTGAAATTGGTTGAATCGTTCTGGAAGGAATCAATACGAAAACTGAATCTATAACAACGGTGGAAATGGTGCTTAAAACTATATGGATGACATGATCGTTCGTATAACACTCAACATAAAGCTTAGATCTAAGGAAACGATGATTAAAGATCCCACAACGACAGAATCGTGAGGTATCTGGTCCGTGTGAAAGGAACGCGTAACTTGACTAAGGATTTGGTGTTTGTTTACCTCGGCTGAGACTCACACGGACCACTAACTTGCCTCATGATCAGTTCATGAGGAAGGACTGGCACTTCTCGCATAACCTTCACTTCGACAAACACAATATCTTAATCAAGATGACTCTCTTGATTGCCATGTAAATATTTGGGCGTACTGGAGAAAAGAATTAATCAAGTTAAAGTATCCTTATCGCCTTCTGTTAGTTGCTGTATTGTTCCTTTACAATAGCAACACAGGAAAAATAGAAATATATGAGTTTGGATAAGTAAGAGAGACTATGTTGTGAGTGTGTGTTGACATGAAGTATGTGAGGGAGGATATGGCAGCTTACCATGATTCTCTGTGCACCTGGCTTGTGGGCTGACTGGTGTCTTGGATGGAACTAATGCCTCACCTTCCTCCATCGCTGTATTTATGTCCCAGCCGCGACCTCTGCACCGTCGAGGATATGGCCATTACGGCCACTTGCCTCCTCCCCCGCTGCCGTGTGTACATGTACGTGCGTGTGTACGGGCGTCGAAGTGCACACGAGAGACAGCGTTCAGCTCCGCCCAATACCGGAAGAGCGGTGCTTCGACTACCCTGCTGTGATCCCACCCTCCGACGCAACTCAACTCGGAAGTAAACTATTTCCTCCTTACGCTATACACTTCTCAAGGCGCTCTCGCTCAAACCTGCTGTCTCCAGTCACATTTTGTCGATGAAGCTTCAAATGTTTTATTATCTGAGAGTATCTGAGAACAAGTAGAGAGTTTCTTCAAATTGGTTGAAGACTAACACACAACAACACTACTCCACTTTCACTGGCGGACTTCAAGGGCGGCGCCACGTTGCCAAGTCGTCCTGCTTGCCTCTCTCATTATCCAGCTATTATTCACCCGTTTCCTCTTCACTTACATCCTCTTTTTTCTTTAGTCTCGCTACCACTATTCATATTAAATCACTTTTCGTTCTGATGAAACAAAACCAAGGCAGGTGAAATCCAAAATTCGAGGAAAGCCCTGTAGACACCTGTTGATGCCCCAAGGAGGTACAACTTTTTGTTCACCTTGAGACTCGCTCTAGTTATGGTACTTCTTGGCCTTATCACTGGTACTGTAACAAATGTTTTGAAACTCTTGGGTGCATCTCAAGTTTTCGTGTTATGAGGGTCAACCATTCGCTATGTAAACGTTAATGATAGTTGAGGATAATGAACGAGAATGTGAGTGAGATTGTGTCTACTTGTTAACTTGGTATTTTCTGGTCATTTTCCTTGTTTGTCTTTCATCATTTTCCTCTATTGTTTTCCTCCTTTCCTTTCGTTATTTTTTTATTACACGAAAGTAAGAAAGATAAAAACGTCGGAAGTTAGACACATTTAATTTGAAGATTAAAAACCCTAACCTAATCCTAACCAAACCTAACCTAACCTAACCTAATCTAACCTAACCTAACCTAAGCTAGCCTAACCTAACCTAACCTAAGCTAGCCTAACCTAACCTAACATAACCTAAGCTAGCCTAACCTAGCCTAACCTAACCTAACCTAACTTAACCTGTACTTATTATTACCATGCTATTGTACTATTCCAGATGATACTAAATGTTACATAATACTTCCTTGAGATAAATGTATAGTATATATCAAGTGCCTCAAAGAGAGCTCGGGTTCTCAATTGGCTCAGCCATGTTAATATTGTTATTATTATCCACTCTGTATCTGTATTTTTTTTACTAAATAAACTGTTACAATTCAAAGTTAGCCCCCAGGTAACGTCTTCAGTAATCGTCAAGTGAAATAAGCTGGGATGTTTAATCTTTACATAATACTACACTTTTTTTGATCAGGAAGTAAAATACTGTGGTAAGTTTCCTGCTGGACAGTGTGTGTGTGTGTGTGTGTGTGTGTGTGTGTGTGTGTGTGTTTTAAAATCCGTGTTAAGACAACGTTAAACTCTTAAACACACACACACACACACGCATAAATATATAGATACATAATTTTTTTCACAGGATGATAAGTGGGAAGTAACACATCCATACTATTACCAGGTGACCGTGGCCTTGCTTACTCCGTCTGTTTTCTCTTTCAACCCTGGGAAAAAAAATATAAATGCGGGATTATTCAATTACATGTTATCAAGTGGAGATAAAAATAGGTAAAGACTGAACCATGATTTTAGATGTGTTTGGGAGAATCAAGTGAAAATATTAACCCCTTTCAAATAGAGACAGGCAGATAGAGACAGACAGAGAGACAGAAACAGACAGATATAGAAAAAGGGACAGATGAATTGAGACAGATAGGCAGGAAGACAGAGAAACAAACAGAAATAAATAAGCAGACAGACAGACAGACAGACAGATAAAGAGAAAAGCAGGTAGACAGACAGAAAGACAAATTGATAGAGACAGGAAGAGAAAAAGACAGACAGACAGACACACAGAGAGACAGAAACAGTTCTACCAACATAAAACCTAAAGCCATACACATGATATTATTATTATTAGTAGCAGTAGTAGAAAGATCACTCCTTGCACTACCACCGAGACTGGGAGGAATGGGACTGACCAATCCAGAGGAGATTGCTGCCACCGAACATCAAAACTCAGTTAAGCTCACGGCAGCCCTCACGGTCCACTTAATAGCTCAGAACGCAACAAGGGAGGTGGATACCAGTGAAGTAATCAAGATTCGAAGGTCCATTACGACAGAACGACAGCACAGCCAATGTGATAAGTTGCAGCAACTGTTGCTGCAAGTACCAGAGAATTTGAAAAAAAAGTAGCTATAGCGCAGGAGGTGGGGGCCTCGAACTGGTTAACTACGTTAAAGATAAGGGCAAATGGTTTCAATCTCAATAAACAAGAATTTACAGATGCCAATGCTCTAAGGTATGATAGGCCAGTAGAAGGTTTGCCCTCCCAATGCGTGTGTGGCTCTTCCTATGACGTTGACCACGCCATGGAGTGCATGAGGCATGACGAAGTAAGGGATTTCACAGCAAATATGTTGAAGGAAATCTGCCTTGATGTCATGGTAGAACCGACCCTCCTTCCATTGGACGATGAGATCTTCCAACATAGGATTTCATGCACATCCAACGAAGCCCGTGTTGACGTCAGTGCTCGAGGATTCTGGACGCTGGGACAGCGAGCATTCTTCTACATCAGGATTTTTGATCCCATGGCCGCTTGTCACCATAACCTAGCTCTCGATGCTGCACATCGGAGGAACGAGAACGACAAGAGAAGGGCTTATGGGGAGAGAATTCAAAACGTTGATCAAGGCAGCTTCACTCCTCTAGTGTTCACAACCTCTGGTGGGATGGGCCCAAGTGCAAGATGTTTCTACGCCAGACTCGCGGAGTTGATCTCCGAACAGAAGCAGCAGCCCAGAAGTTATGTTACAGCCTGGATGAGATGTCGACTGTCCTTCTCTCTCCTTCGGTCGGCTTTGCTCTGCCTCAGGGGAACGAGAGCTTCTGCCCCTACGCCGACAACTGCTGCAGATATTGACTATGAGGCTACAGTCACTGAATGCCGCATAGATCTGCGGCTCAACTAATCTAACACAGTTAGGATAGTTTCTTATGTATTAGGATATTTAATATTAAGGTAAATAAATGGCGGCGAAGGTGTGGCTATTGGGGGAGGCTGGAGGCCACGTTATTATAAATAAATAAAAAAAAGTAGTGGTAGTAGTAGTAGTATTGGTAGTAGTATTTAATATTCAGGTAGTAATGTCAACTGTCCCTGAGGTTACCCTTCAAGATTATAAAACTTACATTATCTTTCTTCCTCCTTTATTATGTATGTATAGTTTGTCTGTGTGTGTGTGTCTGTATGTATGTGTTTGTCTGTGTGTGTGTGTGTGTCTGTATGTATGTGTTTGTCTGTGTGTGTGTGTGTCTGTATGTATGTGTTTGTATCGCTGTGTGTGTGTCTGTATATGTAAGGTTTGTCTGTATGTATGTGTTTGTCTGTGTGTGTGTGTCTGTATGTATGTGTTTGTCTGTGTGTGTGTGTGTGCCCTGTATGTATGTGCTTGTACTGCTGTGTGTGTGTTCATATATATATATATATATATATATATATATATATATATATATATATATATATATATATATATATATATATATATATGTCTGTGTATATGTACCTGTGTGTGTATGTCCATGTGTATGCGTCTGTGTGTTTATATGCGTTTCTGTACGTATAAGTGTATGTGTAAGTGTGTTTGTGTAAGTATGTGTGTGTGTGTGTGTGTGTGTGTAAATGCAAGTCTTGTGTGTATATGTAAGGTAAGTGTTGTGTATGTATTGGTGTATGTATCAAATATTTCACACACACACACACACACACACACACACACACTCTTGTCCCTCACAATAATATATCTGCTTCGCAAATAATTATTATCAAAACGATAAAGCTTTTTCGAAGCCATTATCATACACATACATATACATACATACACATACATACAGCATATATATATATACATACACACATGTTACTATTATTTAAGCACACATTACTTTCACACACACACACACATTACATTACATTAAGTATTGCTATTTACATTATTATTATTATTGTTATTATTATTATTATTGTTATTGTTATTATTATTGTTATTGTTATTATTATTATTATTATTGTTGTTATTATTGTTATTATTATTATTGTTGTTATTATTATTATTATTATTATTATTATTATTATTAAATAACAACATAGGGATTACGAACCTAAAAATTATAAGATAATCGTGCGTTAATTATCCTGATGTGTTTAGTCATTGTCTGCATTAGTAAACAACGTCCGTCAGTCAGGTCAGAGGAGGTGGTTGCTGGGTTAACTAAAAGGTAAACAACAATGGTTAAATAAGTAAATCCAGTTTGTTTGTTTATATATACTTGGAAGAAATATCCTGTCTGTTGTCATGTTTTTGAGGGGGGGTTCTGTCTATATAATTATTTCTTACCTGTCTATTTACGTCCTTATCTGTATGTTATATTCTTTTATTATTCCTCTCTCTCTCTCTCTCTCTCTCTCTCTCTCTCTCTCTCTCTCTCTCTCCTAGGTGTGGTGAGGGAGGGTGTGGTAAGCCTGCCCGGAAGGTCGTTCAGGTGATGTATTTCCTTATGTCGACCTGTATTGTGCAGTGTACAGGCCTTGTGTGTGATGTTGCCTGTACGTCTAACACTACCTCTACCTGTAACACTACATGCAACTCTACCTGTAACTCTACCTGTACATCTAACACTACGTCTACCTGTAACACTACATGCAACTCTACCTGTAACTCTACCTGTATATCTAACACTACCTGTACCTGTAACACTACCTGTACCTGTAACACTACCTGTATATCTAACACTACCTGTACCTGTAACACTACCTGTACCTGTAACTCTACCTGCATATCTGTAACACTACCTGTACCTGTAACACTATCTGTACCTGTAACTCTACCTGTATATCTAACACTACCTGTCTCTGTAACACTACCTGTACCTGTAACACTACCTGTATATCTAACACTACCTGTACCTGTAACACTACCTGTACCTGTAACTCTACCTGCATATCTGTAACACTACCTGTACCTGTAACACTACCTGTACCTGTAACACTATCTGTACCTGTAACTCTACCTGTATATCTAACACTACCTGTCTCTGTAACACTAACTGTACCTGTAACTCTACCTGTATATCTAACACTACCTGTACCTGTAACACTACCTGTACCTGTAACACTATCTGTACCTGTAACCCACCTGCATATCTAACACTACCTGTCTCTGCAACAACTGCACCAACTCACCTGTACATCTAACACTACCTGTACCTGCAACACTACCTGTACCTGTAACACTACCCGTACCCAACTCCCCACTCCAGTATTATCTGTAACACTACCTGTACCTGTACTGACTACCTTCCTGTACCTGTGTACACACTATCTGTACCTGTAACTCTGCTACCTGTGCATCCACTCACCTGTCTCTGTAACACTAACTGCACCTGTGTAACTCACCTGTTCCTCTAACCTCACCTCCACCTCTAACTCTCACCTGTACCCTCTAACTCACCTTGTACCTCTAACTCTACCTGTACCCTCACTACCTGTATTCAACTCTACCTGTATTCAACCTCACCTGTATCTAACTCTACCTGTACCTCTAACTCTACCTGTACCTCTAACTCTACCTGTATCTAACTCTACCTGTATCTAACTCTACCTGTATCTAACTCTACCTGTACCTCTAACTCTACCTGTACCTCTAACTCTACCTGTACCTCTAACTCTACCTGTACCTCTAACTCTACCTGTACCTCTAACTCTACCTGTACCTCTAACTCTACCTGTACCTCTAACTCAACCTGTACCTCTAACTCTACCTGTACCTCTAACTCTACCTGTACCTCTAACTCTACCTGTACCTCTAACTCTACCTGTACCTCTAACTCTACCTGTACCTCTAACTCTACCTGTTCCTCTAACACTACCTGTTCCTCTAACACTACCTGTACTCTAACTCTACCTGTATTTCCAACCTCACCTGTATCTAACTCCCTACCTGTTCCTCTAACTCCACCTGTACCTCTAACTCTACCTGTACCTCTAACTCTACCTGTACCTGTAACTCTACCTGTACCTCTAACTCTACCTGTACCTCTAACTCTACCTGTACCTCTAACTCTACCTGTTCCTCTAACTCTACCTGTACCTCTAACTCTACCTGTACCTGTAACTCTACCTGTACCTGTAACTCTACCTGTACCTCTAACTCTACCTGTATCTAACACTACCTCCCGTACACTAGGATTATTTTGACCGTGGTTAATGAATCATCCAATCAGACGCCGTTGTTGAGTCAAGAAATACAGTACCTTGTGTTTCATTTAAAGGCTGTTAGTAATTTATACATCTTTTATTTGTATTTTATTTATACATCTCTTGTTTTTGTCTTTTATTTAAACAAGTATCTCTCTTGTTTATATACCAGCGGGAATATTTGCCTCGCCACTAAAGCTATTGTCTGTCTTGATGTTAAATTGACGTTTATAATTACGGGTTATGTAGAAAGTTCTATTCATATTAAAATTTTTATCTCTTTTCTATAATATACAAGACCTCACGTAACCATAACCTAACCTAACCTAGTCATAACCTAACCTAACTTAACCTAACCTAGACATAACCTAACCTAACCTAGACATAACCTAACCTAACTAGTCATAACCTAACCTAACTTAACCTAACCTAGACATAACCTAACCTAACCTAGTCATAACCTAACCTAATTCAAGGAATCTCGACCTGATATAATCGAACACTGGAGATAATAATATATTTAATCTCTCTCTCTCTCTCTCTCTCTCTCTCTCTCTCTCTTTCCTTCTGTTTCTTTCTGTCTGTCTCTCTCTTCCTGTCTGTCTGTCTCCCCCTCTGTTTATCTGTGTCTTCAACTACGTCATCTAACAGGTAAGATTTTTGTGATGCGGAACTGAATAAACTTCGACGGCCCTCAGTACTGCCTTGCCCTACGCCGCTCTTTGTTATCTTTTGCATCGTCTTCTCTTATCATCTTCTTCCTCCTTCTTTTTCTTCTTCCTTCTTTTTTTCTTTTGTGTTCCTTTTGCCTCATCTCCATCTTTTTGTGTCTTTCTTTCTCCCTTCTTCTTCTTCTTCTTCTTCTTTAGCTTTGCACTTCCTTATTCCTCGTCTCCCATTACATAAATTTTTGCTTCACATTAATTTTTCCTTCGTTGATATCCTTCTCTGTTCTTCGTTCTCTTCTTCGTCATCTCCCTCTCCCTCATCTTCTTCTTCCCCTTCTACTTCCTCTTCCTCCTTCTTCTTTTCTTCTTACTCTTTCTGTTCTTCTTCGTCCTCCGGCTGTTCCTCTTTCCATTCCTCCTCCACCTTATTAATTTCTTCTACTTGTCCCACCACACCCACACACCCACCATATCACCCACCTACCCACCCACCTACCACCACACCCACACACCACCCACCACCACACACACCCCCACCACACACCCACCCACCACCCACCCATATACCACCTGCCACACACACCACCACCCTGCCACCACCACACCACCACCACCCACACACCACCACACACACCCCCACCACCACCCACCCACCCACCACCACCACATCCACCCACCACTACCCCACACCACACCCACCACCACACCCATCCACCCCCTACCCACCACCACCATGCCACCACTACACCCCACACACACACCATCCACCCCACCCCTACATCCACCCACCACCACACCCACCCACCTACACATCCACACACACCCACACACACCACCACCCCACACACCCCACCACCACACCACATCCACCCACCCACTACACCCACCCACCACCACACCCACTACATACACACCCGCCCTCAGGCTCAGTGTTGCAATTTACCTTTCATCCTTACGACCATTAAGAGCTGCCTGTACCACTTGCTACCCTGATACTCGTTTTCCAAGGTGCCTCTGATTGGCTGATTCACTTGGGATGCAACTTTAAGGCTTGATTCTGATTGGCTGACCTACCTGATGTGCTGCTGATGGATTGATTCTGATTTAGACAAACAGACGGACAGATAGATAGAAAAATATTAAAAATAAAGAACGATAGAAATCTGACTACTTCTTACTTCTTACCTCACTTTAGAAATTCAAGGTTAATTCTCTCAAGGTGTTCGACTCGATCTGGCAGATGAACGATATCTCAGAATAACGTTCAGGCTCACAATGGTTCGTACGTTGACTAGTGGTCGTGAGTGAAAAAATATGAAAATGTAAAATTATCGTTTGTTTATACCTGCATCTAAACCTAATACCATAAATAGTCAGAGTTACACTGTACACTGGTGCATTGACAAAGTTACGCTGAGACTCTACCTTAACTATGTGCATTATTGGCTGATAACTCATCCACGGGACAGTAGTTACGAAAAGGTTTGAGATCGATGTTAATGCCAGTTTGTGCCAATTTTTTTTTGGGGGGGCTTTATCTAAGATCAGCCAATTGAAGTCTAGTCTTCCTTTTGCTTTTAAAACAAGATGAAAAAGATAGTTTGAAGTGGATTGAAAATATGACCTAAAATGAGGGAATTAAGATGAGGTAACTTGACAACCCAGCAAATTTCACCTAACCTAACCTAACCTAACCTAATGGCAACCTGATCTAACCTAACCTAACTTAAAGCTAACCTAACTTAACCTAACCTAACCTAACCTAACGGCAACCTAATCTAACCTAACCTAACTTAACGCTAACTTAACCTAACCTAACGCCAACCTAACCTAACCTAACCTACCCTAACCTAAATAAACCTAACTTAACCTAATACTAACCTAACCTAACGCCAACCTAACCAAACCTACCCTAACCTAAATAAACCAAACTTAACCTAATGCTAATCTAACCTAACGCCAACCTACGGGAACCTAACCAAACCTAACCTAGTAGCCTTAAGGTGGGATACTCATCAAGTGAAATGAATACAGGAGAATATTACAGGAATATGATTGGCTGCCATACCTCCACCATCAAATAATCAGAAAATCACCCCCATTAAATCGTACTTTGAATTTAATCTTGACAGCAGACGAACTATATGTTAAATAAGTTAAGTTAGTGTAGATTGACGTTGTGTCGTGGAGAAGACAAGGGACAAATTGTATTTACATTACTGGGTCATACATACTATACTATCTAGGCTTATTGACCTGTTCCGTGTAGGTGCTGTGATATAGGTCAGAATTACCAGAGATAGAGAAAGAGCCAAAAAGAGGAAAAATGATAGAGACAGAGAGAGAAACTAAGATTAAGAAAAATAGAGAAAAAGAGAGAGAGAGACAGAAAGAGAGAGAGCATGGCCATGTGAAGCTAGGCACAAGGTGAGACTCGTTCTGCCTTTTAATGATCTTTATATCTTACTGTATATTTTATCATTGTTGTTCTCTCTCTCTCTCTCTCTCTCTCAAACACGCACACACAGCTGGTTGGTCGTTGTCATCAAAATATTATCACTAGCTTCCATTACCTCCCCCCCTCCTTCCTCCTCCCCTTCCTCTCTCCTCCCTTTCTCCCCCTCACCTTCTTCCCCCTCTCCTTTGCCCCTTCTCCTTACCCCTCCCTTCCCCTCTTCCATCTCTTCCCCTTCTCTCTTCCTCAGCTCTTCCTCTTCCTCCTCCTCCCCTCCCCTTCTTCTCCTCCTTCTTCCTCCTCATTTCTAATTAATCCTCCCCACTCCATACAAAGTTAAGATTTAAATAGATGCCTGAGTAGAGAGAGAGATGCATAAGGTGTCTAAATCCAGAGGTTTTTGGTTTAATCACTTTTTTACACACACACACACACAAGAAAGCTTATAACTGCATGTCGTCATACTCATTATAAATATGGTTCAAGGTGAGATGAGCGGTCTCCCCTTCCTCGTCACGATCACTGGGTCTAGGTTGACTCTCTTAGGCCTAACTGGAACCCGGAAATAGATAGGTACTCTGTAGACCTACTGGGCTGGGTGCTTCCTACGGCTAAGGTCGTTAGTAGTGGTTGCTGGTCTATATTAATAATAATTATAATTATAATTATAATTATAAGGATCACCTGAAGAATCGTCACCCCAGCCTGCTCCAACTGAAGAATCGTCACCCCAGCCTGCTCCACCTGAAGAATCGTCGCCCCAGCCTGCTCCTGGAAGATCGTCCTTTAGCCTGCTCCACCTGAAGGGAATCGTCACCCAGCCTGCTCCACCTGAAGAATCGTCACCCCAGCCTGCTCCACCTGAAGAATCGTCACCCCAGCCTGCTCCACCTGAAGAATCGTCGCCCCAGCCTGCTCCACCTGAAGAATCGTCGCCCCAGCCTGCTCCACCTGAAGAATCGTCGCCCCAGCCTGCTCCACCTGAAGATGATACTGGCACCTTCCCTGAAGAATCATCCACCCAGCTTCCATCACCTGAAGAATCATCCTTTGACCTGCTCCACCTGAAGGTGTTGCCCGGCTGTCACCACAAGAAGGGTGTCTTCCCAGCCTGCTCCACCTGAAGAATCGTCACCCCAGCCCAGTGAATATAATTTGTATAATTAGGATAACATAAATATATTCCTTTGCGTTATGCATCTTTATTGCGATGCATATTACAAAGGGTACTGAACAGCAATTTGTTGACATAAAATTTCCAGAGGATTATCAGAAAAACGATCATGCCACATGAATTCTTGAAGGTAAGAATTTAAAAACCTTCGTTTGCAGCCACGCATGGTCTTGATGTAAGTCTCGTTCTTGTTCCAATATGATTCAATCGTTTGTGTGTGCACACCAGTATTCACATCCACAAAATTGACTGAGTGGTTCACAGTTTGGTGCGTGTATCCAAGACCTTGAATATTGCGGTATGCTCTCCACTCATCACTGTGAATGACTGATCCTTGTTGAACCACTTGAGTATGATAGGAAGAAGGGTGGCAGCATCCCTTGTCTCGACAATTTCCATGTTGCCAATTGAAGGGCTCCTGCTCGTATCGACGATACCGAAAACCCATGGTCGACTGATGATTATGACTTAACATTTTTGAGCCCACTTACTATTATATAGTCCTCCTACCTGACTGGAGGGTCCTGACCCCACTAACCTGAAGATTAACAACCGTGGAGGGTCCTGACCCCACTTGAAGAATTGTCACCCTGCCGGACTCTGGGGCGACAATTCTTCAGGTGATCTAATAATAATAATAATAATAATAATTAATAATGATAATATTAATGATCATTACTAACAATGCTACTACAAAAGATGGGTGGGTGGTGGGTTATGATGGAAGGGTGGGCAGGAAGGTGGGTCAAGGACCACCACACTAAGTCAAAAAATGTGGGACGCACTCTCTGCTGCAAGTCCTCCTAACACCATCTGGGAAGCCCTCTGCTTACCTCCAGAGAACACCACACCATGGTTCTCCTTACCATCTGGGAGGGAACTACTACACCACGTGAGGTCCCTCCTAACACCATCTGGGAGGGAACTACTACACCACGTGAGGCTCTTCCTAACACCATCTGGACCATCTGGGAGGGAACTACTACACTACGTGTTTTGCTAAACCACCAATGTATGTAATAAGTCATTTATGTCCAATGTATATTTTCAGCCTTCGGGCTGCAGAACTTTTTCAATAAGCCGTTAATTATTAACACACTCACACACACACACACACATATTAAATGTTTTCTCGTAAACTTTTAATATTTTTCCGAATTTTCGAATTTTCTTCAAACTTTTTACCTTTACTTAAACTTTCTTATTTACGATCTAGGATTAAATAGGTTAGATTAGGTTAGGTTCGGTTTGATTAAGTTAAATTAGGTCTTGTCAGATTAGCTTAAGGTAGGTTAGTTTGGGTCAGGTGAAGTCAGGTTAAGTTAGGATATGGTAAGGTAGGTTAGATTAGGCCAGGTTAGAATAGGCTAGGTTAGTGTAGGATAGATTAAGATAGGTTAGGTGAGGTTAAGTGGCCTATTGGCCAATACTGGACAGTCCCGTTTACACCCAACCCCTATCGCTCAAATATCCATCCAACCTATGTTTGAAGCTATCCAGCGTATTCGAGTTAATGATGATGTTTGGTAACTTGTTCCACTCATCCACTACTCTATTTCCTAACCAATGTTTACCTATTTCGCACCTAAATCTAAATTTGTCTAATTTAAAACCATTGCTATGAGTTCGCCCCTGGTTGGATAGTTTGAGTACCTTTGTTATATCACCTTTGTTTAGCCTTGACTTCCATTTCTACACCTCTATCATATCGCCCCTCACTCTACGTCTCTCGAGGGAATGCAAATTAAGATGCTTTAACCTGTCCATGTACTCAAGGTTCCTAATGCCCGGGATTAGTCTTGTCATTCTCCTCTGAACTCTTTCTAGTGATTCTATATCCATTCTATAGTACGGTGACCAGAACTGAACAGCGAAATCCAAGTGAGGTCTCACAAGCGCAAAACATAGCTTTAGGATGACCTCGCTAGTCTTGTAACTAACACTCCTTTGTATGAATCCAAGTACTTTATTAGTCTTGTTTCGAGCAAATACACATTGTTGGCTTGGTTTAAGATTCTTACTTATTACTCCTAAGTCTTTCTCAGTCGGATTTCTCTATATCAACGTTGTTCATCTGATATCTGGTTTCTCTGTTTTCATCTCCTAGGCTAAGCACTTTACATCTATCTCTCTATCTATCTATCTACCTGCTTGTCTGTCTGTCTGTGTTTGTAATTCATTCTTGACATAAATCATTAAACACGTAACACCATAGAGCCCCGGATGTATCCCAGCCTCTCACAGTATACATAATGTATGACGTAACATACACAGTGAGGCAAGATACACTGTGACACATAATGATCCATATAGACACATGTAAACAATGAGGTTGCTATTGTTTATTTATTTTGTGATGTCATCTTGGTCTTAGGCGTTGAAAGGGAAAATTAACTTATTGTCTTTACTTGGCAAAATCTTCGGTTAGGTTAGGTTAGGTTAGGTTAGGTTAGGTTTAGGTTAGGTTTAGGTTTAGGTTAGGTAACATAAGCAGGGGGGCTAAACTTTAGGTGATCATTTAATATATTCCATTAAATCTGTGTGATATATGACGTCAGACCCACGTGATTGACTCCCTGGGTTGACTTGTAAACTTCCTGATGTTGTAAGTAAGTCCAGTGTGTGTATAGGTCATAACGTCACGTATATCACACCCCCTCCCCACCTCCCCCACCTCCCCCACCCTCTCCCCACCAATGGTACAGGGCGTCTTATAGGTCGAGGGGGAGGGGGGGACTGATGTGTATGTCCTCTTCCTGGGTCGTGCATTGTAGGAAAATTGTCGTTTATTTTTTTTCCAGGTAAGTGAAATCATAACAAATGAAGGAACAGTTAACACAAGAGGAGAGAGTCAGTTTAATATCCATGTACGGAGACTCATATACTACTCACTGTTTTGTCGATTCAATTCCTATGTAGTTTTTAGCATCGAGTTCTCCGGTCAGAAAGTAAATGACTTTTACAATGTGTGGCTTTCAGTGGATACAGCGCTTGTTTCCTTTCTCAATGGTCGTTAGTTCGCTTTAATGGACACTTAATTTTACTGTTAGGGAAGAGAAGGTGGCTGAGTGCAGTACTGGCCTCACTGCCTCCTTACTGTATGTGCCGAAGGCTTATTTGGTATACACTACAGCATATAATATCTAGACTGTCCCTAATGAGGCTGTAGGAACCCACCATCAGTCCTTCACAGATTAAGAGATACACCCAGAGGCTGGTGGTTCTGTATAACTCATTTTTACTGAAGTTTTCTTTTTCGTAATTTGCAAGTGTTTTATATGTTGTTGTTGGTATTGTTGTTTTTTGTTGTTGTTGGTGTGTGTGTGTGTGTGTGTGTGTTTCAAGTTCTTCATATGGACACTAATTCTCTTGTTTATTTCTACTGTCATTTTCAATATACGAATTTAAGGACAGGGTGTTGCTATAGACAGGTGGCCAGGGTGTTGCTATAGACAGGTGGCCAGGGTGTTGCTATAGACAGGTGGCCAGTGTGTTGCTAAAGACAGGTGGCCAGGGTGTTGCTAAAGACAGGTGGCCAGGGGTGTTGTATAGACAGAGACAGCCAGGGGTGTTGCTATAGACAGGTGGCCAGGGGTGTTTGCTATAGACAGGTGGCCAGGGTGTTTGCTATAGACAGGTGGCCAGAGGTGTTGCTATAGACAGGTGGCCAGGGTGTTGCTATAGACAGGTGGCCAGGGTGTTGCTATAGACAGATGACCAAGGGGTGTTTGCTATAGACAGGTGGCCAGTGTGTTGCTAGGAACAGGTGGCCAGGTGTTGCTATAGACAGGTGGCCAGGGGTGTTGCTT
The DNA here is from genome assembly GCF_018991925.1 of Homarus americanus. Lineage (NCBI taxonomy): Eukaryota > Metazoa > Arthropoda > Malacostraca > Decapoda > Nephropidae > Homarus > Homarus americanus. The sequence goes on from NW_024741133.1 coordinate 16,778, forward strand.
TATAGACAGGTGGCCAGGGTGTTGCTATAGACAGGTGTGGCCAGGGTGTTGCCTAAAAGACAGATGACAGGGTGTTGCTATAGATGGGTGGCCAGTGTGTTGCTATAGACAGGTGGTCAGGGTGTTGCTATAAGCAATTAGTCAGGGTTTTGCTATAGACAGGTGACCAGGGTGTTGCTAAAGACAGGTGACCAGGGTGTTGCTATAGACAGGTGACCAGGGTGTTGCTATAGACAGGTGGTCAGTGTGTTGCTATAGACAAGTGGCCAGGGTGTTGTTATAGACAGGTGGCCAGGGTGTTGCTATAGACAGGTGGCCAGGGTGTTGCTATAGACAAGTGGTCAGGGTGTTGCTGTAGACAGGTGGCCAGGGTGTTGCTATACACAGGTGGCCAGGGTGTTGCTATAGACGGGTTTCCGCTATAGTGAGTCAATCAAGCGTCGCCACATCACTTGAAAATCGTTACTCACAAACGTTTATTATTTTCTAGATTAAATAAATAGTTTTAAAATGCTCACTATAGAATAATAAAAATGATCACAAAATTTTCATTGTAGTTAAGAATGTTAAGTGAGGCTGCATGCTTTAGAAGTGTCATATACGGCGGAAAAGAAAACAATAGCAACACCCTGGCCACCTGTCTATAGCAACACCCTGGCCACCTGTCTATAGTAACACCCTGGCCACCTGTCTATAGCAACACCCTGTGCAAGCTAGTGCACTATTCCAGATGCTACTAAATGTTAAATAATACTTCCTTGAGGTAAATGTACCGAAGTATATATCAGGTGCAGCCAGGTTCTCAACTGACTCAGCCATGTTAACTTCCTCGTTATTATTATCCCTCTGTATCTGTGTTTTCTGGCTAAATAAACAGTTTCAATTCAATTCAACCATAACCAAGAATTTCGAATATTCCCAAATTTTGTTTTACTTTTATTACAGTATTGTTTGACAGGGATTAGAACAACACCAAAAATTAAACAACAAATAAACAGTTAAAAAGATAAAACATTTCGTCATTATAAATAATAAATTATTGAAAATAATTACTCAGATGATGTACTTTTACCTCTTACAAACTTACCAAAAACGTTAAATAATATTAATGGCAACCTATAACAATAGAATACATATATTGTAAAATATCCCATATTTAGCTTTATACATGAGTATAGGAGTTAAGTAAAGCTGCAACACATTTATTTACATATTTACTGAGCCTACCTATAGAAAGCTATCAAGTCAGCAGTAAGGTGTGACAGATCCCGTTGGTTAAGTAGTAATAAGTATGATCATACTTCATAGGATCAATTCTATAGTGTGATGACCGAGTTCCTTGTCCGAAACTTGGAATGAATCCAACCACGAGGATGAGTCTCAGTGTGAACCTGTGAGCGGGAAGCGGCCCATTAGCTCTTGCTAATGGGCATTGATGACTGTTCCCTCCCACATTAGTGGGAGTGGAGCAGGTTCACACAGGCTGAGTGGCTGGATTCTTCATCCACTTGGGTGGTCCAACGAGTTTTTTAAACTACTCCTATTGCAGGAGTAATTAATCTGTATGTTTGGTAATAAAAGTTTTGAATTTGAATCCTTCCGTACGAAAAACATTTGGGCCGTTGATAAATTATTTTAACGTGCTAATTTCTAGTCCACTTTTTTTTAATTATTTGCACCGAGGAGAATATGTATATGAATAATAAAAACAAAACAAAAACACGAATTTTAGAACAATATGACAATTATATATATATATATATATATATATATATATATATATATATATATATATATATATATATATATATATATATATATATATATATATATATATATATATATATATATATAATTCAATTCAATTTCAATTGTTTATTCCTTGATAGAGGAAGCGGGATCCTAGTGCTGTCACTAGGTACCCCTGTACAATGACACCAGAATCATCTGGCAAATGTGAAAAGTATATACAGTATAAATATTATAAAGGGGCTTACTAAAGCCTAAGGAAGGAAGGATGTTCCTTTAACACATAATTAATATTATTTACAAAATATCTGGCCAGTATTGGGAGGATCATCGTGTCTCCGTCAGGGGGTCGTGGAGTGGTGGTCCAGCAGGCGTCACAGAAGCGTTGTGTGTGGGGACATCTTAGGAGGTAGTGGATAAGGGTGCGGCTGTCGGGTCTTCTGCATAACGCACAAGAGCGTTGCTCAGGGGATGTGGGGATACCAATCTCCCAAGCAAAGTCATACCCGATGATGATACGGGCAGCAATCACGTCCCCCTTCCGCGACCCTTTCCCATAGACGTACGAGAAGTCAGGAAGTTTACGGAGGACATCGTACCATGTGGGCGGGGAGTCCAGGGGGATGGCTGCTTCCCGAGCTTCTCTCTGTTTGCGGCGGATTTGGGTCCTAATCTGTAAGAGTGTTCGAGGAACAACGTAGTCAGGTGTGGCCTTGTTGCAGCCAGTCTTGGCAAGGTCATCTGCTGCCTCATTCCCAAAGATACCGACATGACTAGGTATCCATAGGAATGTCACAGGACGGCCTTCATCCTGAAGTGTGGATGTTAACCCTCGTATTCGGAGGATGAGGTCCTTATTTTCCCCAGATCCAAATGCGATCCCGTCGAGAGCAGACCTGGAATCGCAGCAGACAAGCAAGGGGCAGAAACCATCTGCTTCTTCCTCAGCGAGAAGGGCAGCAAGGAGGGCTATTAGTTCAGCCTGAGTGGAGGATGCCCCGTCAGAAACTCTGAGAGACAGTTTGATAGGCTCAGGGGCATGAGGACGGGAGATGTAGACACCAGCCCCGGCCCTACCTGTAGCGGGGTCAACAGAACCATCAGTGTAGAGGACGACCCTACCTGGGGACCAGTGAGCGATCCTGGAGAGGTGGTATTTGCAGAGAATAACAGGGTTCACCTGGGATTTCGGGAGCAGTCCACCGAGGGCAATCACTTCAGGTTGAAAATCCAGCCAGGGAGAAGGAGACGAACCAACAGCAGGGGTGACAACAATATCAGGCAGGAGGTCGTGTTCCTGAAGGGCTCGGATGAGTGACCCTCGCCACTGTCTTCTAGATGGAGGTCGGTCTCGGACAGCAGTAGTCAAGTTGGTTTGGACATAGTTGCCCCTAGGATCCCGTAGAATGGAAACGGCAGTTTTAAGGTAAAACTCCTGGACACGATCCTGTAAGGGGGAAAGACCAAGTTCGGTATATAGAGAAGTAGAGCGTGTCCACTGAGGAGCCCCAAGGATGATACGAGCAGCTTTCCTCTGGATAACTTCGAGACGGTTGACAGCAGTCCGACTAATGTTGACGAGGGCAGGGGCGGCGTAGTCGACACAGGAACGGACAAAGGACTTGTACATGGTGAGAAGTACAGGGATGGTGGCACCAAGGGAACCCCTGCACATAGTAGAGAGGGGAGCGAGACACCGAAAGCATATGTCTCGAAGATAGCGGACTTCAGGGATCTGACAACGTGTGCGAGTTACATACACACCCAGGTATTTTGTCTCATTAACCCAGTCCAAGGGCGTTCCTGATAAGAAAAGGGGTGGAGGTACAACACGACCGTGCCACATGGCTTTTGTTTTCGCAGTGATGCAATGGAGTGCATGAGAGTGTTAAACAAGGTGGGATTCAGGACTCCACCTTGAGGGGTGCCGAGGTTCATTTCTTGAACAGGAGACATAGAGCCTTCAACGCGAACCCGGGCCTGACGTCCAGTGAGGTAAGAGGCGATCCATTGTAGAAGTCTCCCTTTAACCCCTAACCGTGCAAGTTCAGCTAAAATGAGGGCAGGCTGAGCCGTATCAAAGGCTCCCTTGATATCAAGGAAGACGGAGACGCGGGCAGTCTGATTGCAATAAAAGGAAGCAATGGAGTGTGCTGTGCTGCGATGTTAAATGAAACCATTGAGGGAGTTGTGGAAGCCGCCTATGGTGTGAAGAAGGCGACGATGGAGTATCCTCTCCATCATCTTGCAAACACAGGAGGTAAGACTAATGGGTCGATATTTCCCAGGATCTCCCGGCTTAGGGATGGGGATAATAGTGGCATTTTTCCAGTTGGACAGGAGAACCCCATGTTCATAAGACATATTGTAGAGAGCAAGCAAGGGGCCGTTAGGAATATTAGTACAGGCGTTGGGGACGGAGTAGGTTATCTGATCATCCCCAGGAGAGGTGTCTTTTCTAGAGCGACGAGCACTGTCAAGCTCGAACTGTGTGATGGGATGATCAGTGGGGGCAGGGGAGGTAAGAGCAGCACGAACAACAGGCTCAGACGCATCGATGCGGGCCTGCACTGCCTCCTGCATTGGATCTGGAAGTGCCTCTGGGGAGGAAGCTCGTGCCCAGTCCTCCATTAAAGAGCAGGCAAGGGAGGCGGGATCAGGGTGGGGAGGAGGCCTCCGTCGAGTACCCCGTATAGCATTAATCCGATTCCATACATAAGAGGGTGACGACTGGAACGATAGAGACCCCGTGAAGGATAGCCAGTCCGCCTCACGTATCCGACGGCGCTCCTGAGTTGCAAAGGAGCACCAATTTTTGAAGTCTTCCCAGTCCTCTGGAGACCGAGACCTCCGTATGGCAGAGTGGAGATCACGGGTTACCTGCCGGAGATGTCTCATGGCAGGGATACGATGCCAGTAGTTGGTGGCACTTCTGGGGTGACGGGGAGGGCGTGGAGGGGTAGCGCGATTGACAGAGTCATACACGGCATCAACAAAATCAGCGCTGTAAGAGTCAAGGGACTGAGGGACAACATAGGAATCCGCCCAGGTAGAAAGGTATTGGGTAAAGGAAGGAACAGCATCTTGTGTGAGACGAAGGCGAGGGGATCGATAAGGAGTTGATGTCGGGGCAGAGAAGGAGAGCCTGAGATGGGTAGTAACGGCAAGATGGTCACTATACAGAGCAGGCTCGGTGCAGACGGTAGGATGAAAGGAAGTATGACCGTTCAATAGTAAGCCAACATCAAGGAAACTATGGGGGAGGCGAGTAGGATCGTCAGGACAAAGAAAGCGAACATCATCATCCCCATTAAGAAACTGTGAGAGATGTGATCCATTAAGGGTACATGGAGTGGGATGATCCGGAGTAAGAGTGGGATGGCGGGCATTAAAGTCGCCAAGAACAATAGTGGGAACCCCATCATGGAGGTCGTGAAGAACCTGGGGGTCCAGAGAATTACTCTTGAAATGAACATTGACTACACGAAGGGGCCGGTCACCAAGAGTAAGGGAGACAGAAAGTAATTCAGACGGGGGTCCATGTGAGTCAGGTGAAGGGAGACGAACAGATGGAATGGTGTTACGCACAAGGGTGAGGAGGCCACGAGCCTGCCCACGGTACCGAGGCAGGGTGTAAACAGTATAGCCAGAGAGGCGGAGTGGAGTAACATCGTCTGTGATGGTTTCCTGAAGTAGAGCAACATCTACTTGATGGGAGAGCACAAACTGGGCGAGGTCTGTCCGGCGAGGTCTAAGTCCCTGGATGTTCCATTGTAAGAAGAGGAGGGAACGGCCTCCGGTGTGAGATGAGTCGGAGGGGCTAGACAGGGGGCTAGACAGGGCTCCAGAGGAGGTACCAAATTCTGTTGAGAAAAATGGAGAGGGAGGAGTGGGAGAGCGAGGGATGGATCCTCCATCTCGGGAG
>NW_024741134.1:0-6757 GCF_018991925.1 Homarus americanus
ATATTCAGCATATAAATTACCCTTAACCAAACTTAACCTAAACATTAACAGTATATACATATTAATAAACATAAAACAATCTTGAAGCAAGTGGACGTGGGGGAGTTAATACAACATATAAGTACTTAAGTGAGGAGCTGAGATGGCTGACGAGTAAGGCTGAGTATTGTAGAAGACGGTAGGTAGTCACTGCACGTAGGTTTAGAGGATAGATGATCCTGTGGTCACTTCCCAGAGCCAAGTTCCTCTCCTCGAATTGGAGCTGACAAAGAAGACTTTGAGGAGGTGACGCAACCCAGGATATGGAGAAGGGAAACCTCGGAGTGGTAACTAAGACGAGTCATACACGTGTCTCGTCCCTAGATGGCGTTGCTCGTGGTGGTGGGTAGGTAGATCAGGACAATAGATGGCGTGGTTCGTAGTGCGGGGTGGAGGGGTTCGTAACACTAGCAATAAAAATAAATACAACTCAAGGAGACGTAATTATTGCTACTACTTATCTCCCACCGAGACGACCCTACTTACCTATAGAAGACCTATTAAAATTGGCTAACAATAGTCATCCGATGTACATCTTAGGAGACTTTAACGCCAGACACATGATCTTTGACAATACAAATAATAACGTCGTGGGAAACGCCCTTAATCAATTAATAAATTTAGGGAAAATCAACCATCTGGGTCCTAACTTTCCAACCTGGAGAAATCACAATACACAATCGACACCAGACAAAATTTTAACCAACAACAAAGCCTTTTTCAATTACCATATAATACAGGGACCTCTTACAGGCAGTGACCATCTGCCAATTATACTAACACTGTCAACAAGCCCCATACAGATACCAATAAAAAAGAGACTGAAAATGGGTAAAACAGACTGGGACAGCTTCAAAGACGACTTAAGTAATCACCACTCGATTAACCTACAAGGGAAAACAACAGAAGATATAGACTCAGAAATGGACAGATTGCACTCAGCAATAAAAACATCTATAACCAAACACACTCCTGCATACACTAGAACATTACTACAACAACAGACTACCAGAAGAAGTTAAATTAATCCAAACCAATACAATGAAATAAACAGGTATATGGAAAGACACGGCAGTAACAGATGGCTATATACGACGCAGACAGCACTACAGATAAAATTAAGAGACGCATGTAAGGAAGCAAACAATAAAAAATGGAATGATATTATAATGGCGGCTGACATGACTAAAGACACAAAACATTTTGGACTTCCATAAACAAGATGATGGGGCACAACAAGCAAAAAACACCATACATTAAAGACCAAAATGGAACAAAACTGCACGAGGAAAATGAACAAGAGTCAGCATTCAAAAGGGAATGGGTAAAAGTTTTTAAAATATCAGATGAGAAAAATGAAGATTTTGATAGTGAACACGAAGAAAGGATAGAAGACGAAATGGGAAGACATATACATAGAATCACCCCAAGGCAATATATAGACTATAACTTATTACCTAATAATCAAATAATAACCATGGGAGAAATGATGCACTGTCTGAGGAAGTTTAAGGAAAAAGCCCTGAATACAGGTATTACACAGAAATATGATCATGAATCTGCACCAAAACATTTTAAATACACTATTAAACATTTATAACGCATGCTTAATAACTGGTTACTTTCCAGACAAACTAAAATATGCTAAAATGATATTTATTCCTAAGGAGGGTAAGGACAATAAGGAAATATTAAACTACAGGCCAATATCTTTATTAGAAATTACCGGGAAACTATTGGAAAAATATTAAATTCAAGACTTATAGCCTTTTTAACACAACATGGGAAAACTAACAACAGACAACATGGATTTATGCCCAATAGAAATACCCTAACTGCAATAGCTATAGTAACGGAAATAATTGCAATAGAAAAAAGCAAGGGTAACCAGATCAATATAATTTTAAGGGATGTTTCTAAGGCTTTTGATAAAGTTTGGCATTTAGGCTTGAAATATAAAATATTAAAACTGGGACTTAACGAATACTTGCTAAGAATATTGTGTAACTATTTAGATGATAGGAGAGCACAAATTCAAATTGGAAACTTTTTGAGAACTATGTTTAATCTTGAGAGTGGAGTACCTCAAGGAGGATGCCTTTCTCCAACACTATATACAATTTATACTTCAGACACCTCCTTCTACACTTGCTTGAATATGTGTTTGCTGATGATAATACTCAAATAGTATCATACCCAGGAAGAATCTTCAATTTATGGCGCACTCCCTACGGTAAGAGCGATAAAAAACATAAATGATTTTGAGAAAAAATGGAAAATCAGGACAAATAAAGAACAAATTAGATAATACCAATAGCCAAAGGTCCAAACAGTCAGTAATAGTCGACCAGGAACTATCCCATACGACACTGGTGGGATGCTTGGATTAAAACTAACAAAGGGATATATATACTAAAGATAAAACGACAGGCAAGAATAAGATTATCGAAATAAACGCTTTTGGAACATAGCATTAATAACAAAAGATTTATATTGCCATACATTACGTCGAATTATGGACTACCCACCCATCCCATTGAACACCCTTGATAAAACGTGCATTAAAAGGTTACAAACAGTACCAAGAAATGTAGCCCTCCAGATTTATATATAACATAAAATATACAAACCACATCAATAATGAACAGCTACACAAGAGAGCAAACCTCTTAGCAATCAATGTAGATATACACAACAAAGCTGTAAATATTTGGAAAAAAGTGACTGAACTTAACACAGAAACATATCAAAACTGGATAAATAATATAGACAACGAAGGATTCCAAGAACACAGTTGGTTTAAATCAGCCAGGAAGAAAGTAATTGAACCATCTCCTGCCCCAATATACATATAAAACATTAATAGAGAGAATAAAAGATGAGAGTGACCTACCAGCTCCACAAGAACCTGGTAGGCCTCTCCATACAATGTACCTTTAGACTAACATAACTAATATTTAACATTTAACATTTAACATTTAACATTGAACTAACATCTTAGTAAGAGAAAAAAAAAAAAAAAAAAAAAAAAAAAAAAAAAAAAAAAAAAAAAAAAAAAAAAAAATGTGATTACCCTCCCAGCTACACAAGGACCTGGGCGGGCTCACTAACTCAAAAAAAAATAAATAAATAAAAATAATAATAATAATAATAATAATGTGATTACCCTCCCAGCTACATTAGCCAGGAAGAAGTAATTGAACCACCTCCTGCCCCAATATACACATTCACACATAAAACATTAATAGAGGAATAAAGATGAGAGTGACCTACCAGCTCCACTAAGAACCTGGCAGGCCTCTCCATACAGTGTACCTTTAGACTAACACAACTAACACTTAACTAACACCTCAAAAAAAAAAAATGTGACTACCGTCCCAGTTACACAAGGACCTGGGCGGGCTCACTAACTCCAACAATAATAAAAATAATAATAATAAGCAGCATTATATAAATAAACCAATATTAATACAAAGGTCTGACGACCCAAGGGAGCAGAACAAAGATAAAACACCAATAAGAAAGATGAAGCGATCTGGTTGAGCCCAGATTCTTTCTACTCCTACTGTATTTCAGTTTCACCACTTTTCCTTCAACCCCTAATAATCTTCTTTCACTTCTTAACTAAAGACTTCGTATCGTATCGAGATTCATTCTGGTCTCTCTTCTTGAACAAGCAACACCTCCTCCAGCAAGCTCCACGCTGTCAGCATTCATTCAACCAGGAGGCCAGCAACAGGCAACATCTTCTCTAACAAAGCTCCTGCACATCTACCTCCTTCAACACGCTACTCACCGAACGTCTCTACTGAGCAGCTCCTCACCACACGGCACCTCCAGCACCAGACTGTCTATCATATAACTTATATTATACAAGAAAACCACCTTAGAGTTTCCATCCATCCTGAGTGCTAGACAACATTATACCACGAATTCCTACACCAAGTACACCATCCTAGTAATATATATCTCAAGGGTTCTTTTATACCACCTTAAAATTGCCATAGCACTATCCCAAAGAAAGTGTACCTACATATGAGCACCGGTGACAATATTCAGTCAAGTTTAGATGGTCTAAAATCCTTCTTAGAAAAAAAAAATAATAATAATCTTAGCTTTAAAGGGTGAAACATTCTGGACCGCTAGGCAGGTGGTTGCTTAGGTCATCATAACTTTCGACGCTTGATTGCTCTCATTCTTCTAATACGTCTTTAAATACACAAAATATATAAACTTAAGTAGATCAGGATGTGATTGCGTCTTGACAAAAAAAAGAAAAAAAAATAGCTGGGGGGTCCTGGGAAACACCTAACCGAGAAGTTTTTACCATATTTAACTTAATTTCTCACATTGTTACTCATTTCCTGCTGCAACCTCTTCTGCTTTAACATGCTTCTATACCTACTGCTGGAGAGTTTTATGTTCGTACACATCATAGGGTCCCCCTCTTGGGAGACACACAAGTATGCGTCACCAGCCTGGTCGTCTTCTCTCAAATCCACCCAACAACGTCAGCTAGAGAAGGTACAGAAAAGGGCCTGCAGAATCATGCTCAGCGCAGAATACTCCGGCTACACCAACGCTCTCTCCACCCTGGAAATGCCATCCCTCAGTGACCTCCACCACCAAGCACTGGAAAGGTTTGGCCGTGGACTACTGCACCATCCTCATCATCGCCACCTCCTGCCACCTGCAGCCCCCCACCCACCTCGGGCAGTCCACCACTTCAACAAAATTCAGCCCATAAGAGCCCGCACCGATAGATATAAGAACAGCACCATCCCATCTATTGTTAAACTAATAAACAACTCCTAATTTATGTACTGTACAGCCCTGTAAATGTATTCAATGCATATTATATCATTATGTCTAAATCAAATGTAAGTCTGTATATTTTCAGCCACCGGCTGCAACTCTCTTAATAAACCGTTTATTATTATTATTATTATTATTACATAAACATGCCCTACAGCCCTGACCTCCCTGGGAACACAAACATTCCCTGCAGTCCTGACCTCCCTGGGAACACAAACATGCCCTACAGTCCTGACCTCCCTGAGGACACAAACATGCCCTACAGCCCTAACCTCCCTGGGGACACAAACATGCCCGACAGTCCTGACCTCCCTGGGGACACAAACATACCCTACAGTCCTGACCTCCCTGGGGACACTAACATGCCTCTGGCCTGAGCCTCCTGGGACTGCGGCATGCCCTACAGTCCTGACCTCCTGGGGCACAAACATGCCCTACAGTCCTGACCTCCCTGGGGACACAAACATGCCCTACAGCCCTGATCTCCCTTGGGACACAAACATGCCCTACAGCCCTGACCTCCCTGGGGACACAAACATGCCCTACAGTCCTGACCTCCTTGGGGACACAAACATGCCCTACGGCCCTAACCTCCCTGGGGACACAAACATGCCCTACAGTCCTGACCTCCCTAGGGACACAAACATGCCCTACAGCCCTGACCTCCCTGGGGACACAAACATGCCCTACAGCCCTGACCACCCTAGGGACACAAACATGCCCTACAGCCCTGACCTCCCTTGGGGACACAAACATGCCCTACAGCCCTGACCTCCCTGGGGACACACAAACATGCCCCACAGTCCTGACCTTGTGGGACACAAACATGCTCCCACGGCCCCAACCTCCCTGGGGGACACAAACATGCCCTATAAGTCCTGACCCCTAGGGACACAAACATGCCCTATAGCCCTGACCACCCTAGGGGACACACAAACATGCCCTACAGTCCTGGACTCATGGGGACACAAACATGCCCTACGGCCCTAACCTCCCTGGGGACACAAACATGCCCTACAGTCCTGACCTCCCTAGGGACACAAACATGCCCTACAGCCCTGACCTCCCTGGGGACACAAACATGCCCTACAGCCCTGACCACCCTAGGGACACAAACATGCCCTACAGCCCTGACCTCCCTTGGGGACACAAACATGCCCTACAGCCCTGACCTCCCTGGGGACACAAACATGCCCTACAGTCCTGACCTCCATGGGGACACAAACATGCCCTAAAGCCATGACCTTCCTGGGGACACACACGTACCTTACAGCCCCGACCTCCTGGGGGACACACACACGCCCTGCTGAGTTGCCTATGCAACTCTGAAATACTGCATGGGTTATTAAATAAATTGTGATCATCAGAAAGTGTAAAATTATTATAGAAACTTAGTTATATTGAAAAATGCAGAGCCACCCCCACCCCTACCCTGCCAGTGGCAGCGGAGGATGGTGGATCAATCCGTTTCCTTTTCTATTTTTATTTTTGTCTATTCATATTTTTTCGCCCCTTAGACCCTGATGTGGGTCGTTGACCTGTGCCCGGGTGGGCTATTCTCCTTTTCTTTTTTTTTCTTTTTTTACGGGGAATAGCCCACCTGGGCACAGGTTATCGACCCACATCATGGCCTAGGGGGCGAAAAAATAAGAATAAAAAGATATTAAAAATACAAAAGGAAAAAGTTATGTTAATCTACACCACGAAGATGCCGGAAAGCCAGCTTTTTAAAGCGAGACATTGTATGAGTATAGAAATACAGAAGAAGGCAGAGCATTCCACAGTTTGGCTGTGTGAGGAAATAAGATGTACTATAACGGGTTATTCTAGGGTGACCGACAGCCCCAGAGAAATGGTGGGAACCGCGGGCAAGACGTGTGTTATGAGCCTTGCCGGTGGTACA
>NW_024741135.1:0-13918 GCF_018991925.1 Homarus americanus
TCGTAGTTTCCAAAAGTCGAACAGAAGTTCAGACAATCGTGAGGTCGTAAACATGTGGTCGCAAATGGAACGCAAAGATTAAAGAAATACGATCAGTGTCACAAGTATGGCAAGACTGGTCCACGATTTAGTTGACCAGTCTTGCCCTCTCGCCCTCACCTCCTTACCAGTTGAAGGAAACGACCCGAGACAAGTTACTGGTCTCTCCAAGCTTTTAGCTCTCACTAACGCAAAAACTTCTCAATATTCCGTACAGTTGTGGAGAAAATGCTCTTGACACTACTGGCAATATTTGACATCTACACTTGAGGATCTTGTAGGTAAGGATGATATAGATTTCAACGTTATTCATTCAGACTTTTCGTGGTAGTTTTGTATGGTGGTGTTTCTGATATATCTAAAGTGCACGAAACAGGTGACTCAGAGACAGACTTCATAATTTTGAGTCGTTCACTGTCTCTTGTGTAAAAATAAATTCTACTTAAGAACCTCACCAGCAACCAGTTCGCCATGGTGGTCCTACCAGTGTCAACAAACACCCACCAACAGTGATTATTAGATCGAGAGAACTGAAGCTCCTCACCACGACAAGGCAGTTACCAAACATCAGTTCTCTGAATTAAAAACTGCAGTGGGATACAAGGAACCCACTTTTAGGTCTGAGTCTGCCACCAACTCAGACGTGTTTTTGTTGAAGGAGTTATCCACCTTTGGCAGTGGAGGTCCATCCTCCTAAAATATTACCTTCCGAACACTTCTGAGGTACATGCTCATATCCATGCCATATTTCAGCCAGAGATAGTGAACATCTATGAGCTAAATCTTAATAGTAACAGCATTGTGACCAAGTCCTAGTTTGCTGATCTTGACTGACTTTCTACCTCATTTACACACAGCTGAAGGGTCTCAACTGTTTCTCTTACAACACAACATATTTATCGTTTGTCACTCCTGATCTGTTTGTTTTTTTGTTTCTTTATTTTCAACAATAACACGTGCTTAATATAATATGCAAGTACAGTAGCCACTAGGAAACCAACATAGTATACATGCATTGAAGTTAATTGTATGCGGTAATTTAATTTGCTATGTTATTCTGAATTCTAGTCTAGTTTAGTTTAAAGTATATTCTTGAACGGGAAGACATAAACAGATTATTGATGCTGAAGTCTGGCCCCAGTAACCATAAGAGCCACGAGTCTTGTATCCTGGTGTCACTTTGACGTGTGTGTAAAACATTTATATATTATATACACAGTAATATCATAAATATATTTGTTTCCAATATACGAACTAAAAATAGTTTTTTCAGTATTATTGCAAGTGAACGTTTGGGTCACATGGTATTTAAAACTGTATATATACCTGCAACATTGCGCCAGGGAAAGTTATTATCACTATCACCTTTTCTGTAATGTAATGATAACAGTCATGGTTACTGCCGCTCATAGTTGGGTTATAACAGAGGCACAGGAGGAGGTATAACGGGTCACATGAAGGGGTATAACCCGATACAGGAGGGGGTATAACGGGTCACATGAAGGGGTATAACCCGATACAGGAGGGGGTATAACGGGTCACATGAGGGGGTATAACCGGACACAGGAAGAGGTATAACGGGTCACAAGAAGGGTATAACCGGACACTGAAGATGGATTAACCGAAGTCACAGGAGGATACTAATATCACCAAGGCGGAGGTTCTGTGGCACCGAGTAAGACCTCCGCTCCAGCTGCAGGCTAGTCTACGCTAACCTGTCTAGAAACTGCACCAGTATTGGGTGAGTTACTCCTGGGGCACAACACCGGGCGGAACTGGGTTAATGTATTCTTAAAAAATGCCTCACATTGACAGCAACTCTTAATTATGATATAACTTGCCAATTTAGTCCGAATTATTCTTAGTTTTTTATTTCGATTGTATCTATGATCACAATTTATATATCGCATCCCCTTGACCTTCAACTGATCTTCACCAAAAACACGGACGCCAACATGACATTTCCCCAAAATCCCATCCAAAAGTTTAAGTTCAATCATTTTAAACATTTAGTAGTCCATTTTCAATTATAAACGTAAAGAAACAAAATCACACAATTATCAGATCAAAATTGTTGCCGAGTTACTCTAAATAACATACATACATGCTCAACCAATCAATAAACTCTGGGTATTATGCCAAATAAAAAGATAATTTTATTAATATATACCAAACAAGCTTATACTATGAACGCACCCACGCTATGTGCGAAAGTAAAATAATACCCCAAAACCATCGAAAAACCCTGATTAAATCCTACCCTAACCCAACATAACGTTGGGAATTTAAAATCAGCAAATTCGCTGGATGACCGAAACGATAATACAGAAGAAAAAAAATAAACGGGGAGGAGGAACGCGAACTTGGCGGTCCAAGATGGCGGTCCGAGCGGAACACACAGTTTTTATTCTTAACACGAACAAGGGAAAACGAAAAGGCTAATATTTAACGAGTGTGTTCCAGCCTTAACACCAAGTTGAGGAAATTTTTCCCATTAAAGATACAAGATTTTTTATTGTTCCTTTAAAACACAACAACAGCGTCTTACCTGACTCCTCAAGAAGGCATTGTGCACCCGGTGTCCTGCCACTTTCCTTCACCGTTAAGACACTTAGTAAACACTTCACCATATGTATCCAACTTTTTCCCAGGAGGTCTTCTGTGTGTGATCACAGCGTGTAAATTCATCATATAACGCGCTGCATTAAATTACCAATACAATTAATAAAGTCACAGAGAGCGGTGAGCGTCCATGCACCGCCCCAAGGTGTCGCGCGGCACTGAGTAGTGTCTCGGTTTAGGGAAAGTAATGTTAAAAATATTACCACGACTGAACTCCAAGAGTCCAAAACCAATCATTTATTGATGATACGAAGCTACCAAAACTAACCTAACTTTACCCAAATTTCCCAAAGATCATTACGGTATGTTTCGTTACCATACGTTAGCTTCATATCTTCTGCTTTGAGAAAAATTGTGAGATCATCATTCTTGGTTGTGATAATATTTCCAACATTAGTTATCTTTGTTCGAAAGTTCTTTCATCGAATGATTCAATTTGTTTGAAAAAGTTTCGGATGGTCATTGATTCGAAAATCATAGACACTTCAGATCATTAAGGAAAATAAACTTCTTGAATAACAAACTTTCGAAAAAATATTTGTTGTGATAACTGATAAGTAGTGAGGAGCCTAGTGAGCAGCCGGCTTCCTCCTATGTGGAGGAAGCCGGCCTTCGACACAAGCTGTGAGTGTTATTTATTAACGTTTAAATGGTTTTTATGAAAGTTCAATTTTATTTATTATGTTTTTAACTTGCAATATTTTATTTTAGTCCTTTAAACATTAAATTTAATTCGGCGAAATACAACCTACGCTCTTGCGTCGCCAGGGATGTAATTACCACAATCAATCAGCCTAGTGTCTCTTAAGAGGTGGCCAACCTTACCACACAAACCATTAAGTTCCTCTCTCGGTATTTGAAAGAGAAGTGATTGCCATATGTAGCGAGAGTTTTCAGCATTATTTGTATGTGTTACAAAACACCAATGTAACTTACGGGACTAACTTACCATCTGTTGATACTGTTATAATGAGACTATGATTGGGATACAAATATTACTGAAAATTATGGACAAATTATTATTTTTTCATTGTATAAAAATTTTGCTTCAAGGTTATGATGACCTTTAAATTTGTATAAGATTAAATTATCTGTTCTATTGATGTAGTACAGCGTTCATGTCAAAATGAACTATTTTATTGGTGTAAAATAATTCATGTGTTCTTATAATATTTATAACTTTTTGTAAGCCCCAGAAGGGGATGGTATAGGTGAGGGTGGGAGTAGTATACTGCATAGTCCTTTTGATGTAATAGTTTTATTGTCTATAAAATATTTCAATTTCAATTTCAGTATTTGAACGCACGAGAAGGTCCTTGGTGAGGCATTCATGAACACATTGTACTTTACAAGTTTGTATATAATAAAAGACGTCTGTGGTTATTGTTGGTTTACATAAGCTGGAGGTGACTGTGGCTTAAGCCTGAGTGTACTGGTCAGGTGAGACCTATTTGTAAACGCCACACACCTTGATCCGGGCGAATAATGGCCGTTACACCCTCTGGCCCCCACACACCCTCTGGCTCCCACACACCCTCTGGCTCCCACACATCCTCTGGCTCTTACAAATGACATGGCCTCACACATCCTGTGGCCCTCTCACACTCCATGGCCCTCACACACCCTGTAGTCCTCACATACCCTATAACCCTTACACAAATATGGCACTCACACACCCTGTGGCCCTGACACATGTTGTGACCCTCACACACCCTGTGGCCCTCACACAATCTGTTGCCTTCACACACCCTGTGACCCTCACACACCCTGTGGCCCACACATGCCCTGTGGCCCTCATATACCCTGAGGCCTTCACACACCCTGTGGCCCTCACACAATTTGTTGCCTTCACACACCCTGTGACCTTCACACGCCCTGCGACCTTCACACACCCTGTGACAATCACACACCCTCTGGCCCTCAATCACCCTGTAAACCTGGCACAACCTGTGGCCCACACATATCCTGTGGCCCTCACACACCCTGTGGGCCTAACATGCCCTCTGGCCCTTAGACACCCTATGGCCCTTACACACCCTATAGCCCTCACATATCCTCTGGCCCTCACATACCCTGTTGCCTTCACATACCCTGTGGCCCTCTCTAACCATGCCCTCACTGTGACTTCTGTAGCCTCCCACATACCCTAGCCCTTCACATAGCCTTACACCTGTAGCCTCACATACCCTGTACACCCTATTGCTTCTCTACTCTCTGGACTGTATAAACACTCTGGCCCCACCTGTGTCCTCTAGCTCCTCACCGTGCCTCCCCTGGCCTCACACACCTGGCCTCACCTTGGTCCCTCCCAGTAGCCCTCCAACACACCAGATGCCTTCACACCCTGTGAACCTCACCCTGGAGCTCACATAACCCTGTGGGCCTCACATAACCCTGTGGGCCTCACATAACCCTGTGGGCCTCACATAACCCTATGGGCCTCACATAACCCTGTGGGCCTCACATAACCCTATGGGCCTCACATAACCCTGTGGACCTCACATAACCCTCTGGTCCTCACACACACCCGGTGGTCCTCACGCATCCGGTGTCTCTCACATACCCGGTGGCCCTCTAACACCTGGTGGCCCTCACACAGGATGTGTAATGGCCACAGGGTGTATGAGTGTTAGTGTGTATGAGGTGCCACACAGAGCGCGTGGGGCTATAGGGTGTGCGAGGGCCACAGGGTGTCTAAGGGCCACAGAGTGTGTGAGGGTCACAGGGTGTGTGAAGGCATCCGGGTGTGATCCACAGGAAAAGGTCCGCTCAAGACTTTGCTATGAGCGTATGGGGGGGGAGGGGGAGGTGTATGTATATTATGTATGTTGTATGTATACCATATATGTACTCTATATATATACATTACTTTTCTAGTCAGTAGCGTGTGGCAAAGCCCCTGTTTCATGTCACCACACGCTAAAGCCCCGTACACACGATCGAACAGCGCCCGGCGGACTTTGCCCGTTTACCGGGCAAAGTCTGTGTGTCGTCGTACACAGAGAGGTGCTGGTTGGCAGCAGTCACACTCTGCTGCTGGTAGCTAGTAGGTGGTCGGCAGTAGCTGCTGCGGTACGATCACCATGGTGTGTCGCAGGACAGTTAAATCGAAGACTATAGCGCTGTGTATAATAATTGCTACAGTGTGCAAAAAGAAGAAAAAACAGAAAATGGAATGGTGCAAGGAATGGTTATCTCAACGAAAAGTTAAGGGAAGTCATGCCGCGATTTTACGTGAACTTCAAGGTGAACATGAGAAAGACTTCACTAACTACATGAGAATGGACCCGGCAGCAAACGGTCAAATCACCAGGCAGACGGCCTTATCTGGTGATTTCGCTTGACCACGGGCACTCCGTTGGTTTGCCCGTCAATTTTGCCAGAACAACAGGCATTAAGCGAGCACCCGTCAGGCAGTGCTCGATCGTGTGGACGGGGCTTTAGATAAATGTGCCTGGCGATACCTGGAAGCTGCTAATGTACCACTTACCACATGTCGCCTGAGAGGTCAGAGAGAGGTCAGTTGACCCCTATAGGAGTGTAAGGACTACTTGGGCTTGTAAGCTCACCCTTGTATATTTCCGTTGAATAGAACCTACAGAACTCTACAGGTGTTTATATTCGCTCCTGTAGTTAGAACCAAGTACCCCGAACATCTCCAAGTGTGTAATTTTGTTTGAAGGAATTTTAGCTGAAGTGAAATTGCCAGAGTTTATCTGAAGCACTGTTCAGGACCGGATTCAGGAGTGGGCAAAGTGGGCAGCTGCCCAGGGGCCTCCACAATCTGGGGGCCTCCACATATTACAATATTTTATTTATTTGTTATTCATTTGGATTATTTTTATTTTCATTTTTTTAAATTCATGTTTATCCATTCCATCACGTAAAACTATGTTCAGCAAGAAGCGTGATAGAAATTAGGCTAGCTACTCCTTAAAATTCATGAATACCCTACCTGGTTTTCCTATGAACAGTATATATTTTAATGAATGTTATTGTTTGTGTTGCTAACAATATACCATATTTAGAATTCCACAAACATATATTGATTAAAAATGAACTGCATGGAATAACGAAATTGAGATTAAAAAAAAAACAAATAAAATATTTTTTTCATTATCACTTCCATTACGAATACCATCAGGGCGCTGTGTGTGTTGACAGTCGGTCGGAGGGGTTGGGTCGTGTAGTATCTGCACATCGGTTGTCATGTGTCCGTCGATTAAAGAGGATACTTGCGTCACCCGTGAACTTCCCTCTATTCCTTCCTTCATCACCATCATATAAAATCATACTCGCTTCCCCCCCCCCCAAAAAAAATATTCATCCCAACTTAAAATTCACGTTTCCTGGCCACTGTGATCACCTATCCTGACCTTACCTTTACTTTGACCTGACCTGACCTCTCCAGAATGATGCCTTATACCTTATACCCAAACGATGTATACCCATACACCAAATGAAACTCGAAGAGACTGACTATAATGTGTGTGTGTGGATATTAATCTGTTATCATTCAATCAAAAGTTTATAAGGTTTTACAAAGTTGTTTTCATTTTAATGTGGACTGGAGACCTTGTATAATATAAGTTGACTAATACTATACTTATGAGTGGGAGTAAACACTAATTCACATCTCTCTCTCTCTCTCTCTCTCTCTCCAGTCTATTTCCCTCGTCTACTCTCTCAATAATATCATTCTCTCAATCTACATCTCTCTCTCTCTCTCTTTCTCTCTCCCAGAATATCAACAGTGAGTAAATATAAATAACCACACGATTTTACAGAATAGGGATATATATGTGTTAGAGAGAGAGAGAGAGAGAGAGAGAGATAAACTAACCATGGGACCTGACCTATAACTCATTTGAACCTAACCTAACCTAACCTCAACTATGCTTACAGAACCATTCCCCTCCGTTCCCCCCCCCCTCGGCCCCCAGCCCTTGACTGTAGGAGGAATGGGCGAGATAGGGCAGGAAAGGTCAACTGGGTCAGGAGCCAATAGGTACAGATCTCCGTGGGTCATGGTGGTCATACTATACAACTGTACTGTAGAAGGTATTGTTTCTCTCTCTCTCTCTCTCTCTCTCTCTCTCTCTCTCTCTCTCTCTCTCTCTCTCTCTCTCTCTCTCTCTCTCTCAGATAACCCCCAAGTTTGTTATGACTCGTCCTGGACAGTGTATTTTTATCTTCAAATAGGATATATTATCGTGTATCTCTTGTTAGAACGAGGGAACAAATAATTTATTGAATAATGGCAGGTTGAGGGAGAGGGCGATGTACTGTACAGAACTAAACAAATAATTTTTTGGAAATACATTGTTTTTAACATTCAGTGCCGTAATATTCTGACTTCTACTGTTTAACTATAATCTGCCTACGCTACCGTTCACGGGATGAATATGGGTGCACAATAAACTAGCCGCTGTATGTGGCAAAATTCAAAAGCGGATCCCCGCCTTTTTTATTACATACTAGGAAACATCTCACACTCACACACACGTAGAGATGATCAGTAAGGAGGAGCCTCGATCTGAGCCCTGACAGAACGTTACAGGTGTACTATTTCGTCAGGCCGCGGTTAGGAAGTATATGAGAGTGATTTTGGAAGTTATATTTATGTTCCATATAACATATTTATGGTTTATGTGTGTGTGTGTGTGTGTGTGTGTGTGTGTGTGTGTGTGTGTGTGTGTGTGTGTGTCTGTGTGTCTGTAATTATGTTAGCTTATGTTTGGTTAGTTATTAGTTGGAGTAAGTTGTTGTGGAGATTTTTCAGGTTAGGTTAAATTAGATTAGGTTAGGTTGTGTTAGATTAGGTTAGTTATTAGTTGGAGTAAGCTGGAGTTAAGATTCTTCTAGATATACAAAACACTAAAGTTATTATACAGCGTAATCCTCCCACACACCCCAGCAAAATGATTCACAATGGAGACTGATTAATGAATGCTTGTGTTGTGATAATAATTCCTCTTATTGATTAACGAACTTTAAATAAAATGGAACAAGGTTGAGTGATGGTTGTTGAACTGATATAGAAATGTTAAGTGGTAGTAGATATAGTGTAAAATAAGTCATTGAGTGATACTGTAGTTGTGTAGTACACAAGTTTGGTCCACTTGTATGTTACTGAGGAAATTATTCAGTCAGGATTTTTTTACAAGGATGATTGGTGTACCTGAAGTTGATGATCGGTTATTGTTTTTTTTTTATTATTATAATGGTTGCCCCTCCTGTAATGAGAATGGCCAGGCCCAAGGGCCACCTAGGCGTGAATTTGTTTAAGGTGTTGAAGCTGTCGCCAACACAACAACCACACCCTGAGTTAATGAGCTGAGTCCGTGGCCAACTGCACTGGCTAACCATTACCCCGTAACACGACGCGCGAATCGATTAACATCCAGGTCCCCAATTACTGTTGGGTAGATAGAGGTAAATGACGCAAAGGAACTTGCTCATGGTCTCACCCTGCCCGGAAATGGAACCCGGGTTCATTCGCTTGCGAGGCGAGCAAGCTGACAATTACACCGTGTGTCGCCAACGTACACACACACACACACACACACACACACACACACAAGTCAGAATCATGAACTCTGATCTAGAAGAAGTGAGAAATGCAGAGAGACCTGACAGTTGTAGCATTAGTAAATATGACAAATTTTGTAACAAGAGGTACCGGTATGGCCAACATAAGGACAGAACCAGACAATGTGATGTAGTCGTGGCCAGAATTAGGCTAGGATACAGACACATCTGGCAAGTTAGTAACGCTGTACCCATACCGGAGCACTCAGCATGTAAACTTTGTGATAAACCTTTAAAGCAT
Source organism: Homarus americanus (assembly GCF_018991925.1). Classification (NCBI taxonomy): domain Eukaryota; kingdom Metazoa; phylum Arthropoda; class Malacostraca; order Decapoda; family Nephropidae; genus Homarus; species Homarus americanus. The sequence continues at coordinate 9,494 of NW_024741135.1, forward strand.
ACACTTGAACACTATATTATTGAATGTGACACTGTCAAAGACTTCAGGCCACCTGACTTACTGTATCTTGAACTATGTAATTACGTCATTGAATCGAGGGTGCTTGAGGACATTCTTGCTGTTTATCCCAAATTTGCTAGCCCACACTGATTAGTCTTCAATTAGAATATGACTCCAATGTATGTGATCCACTGACCCATATATGCTGCTGGTGAATGTGATGTATTTCCTTCTTTGTGTACGAACCTCTGGCCTGCGTGGCAGTGAACAGTGGCATTACCCACATGAATCTGACCTATATATAGTGTCAATGAATATGATGCATTCTTTGTGTACGAACCTCTGTCCTGTATGGCAGTGAAAAGTGACATTACCCACATGAATCTGACCGACGTATATGTATGTATGTGTGCGTGTGTGCATGTATATGTACGTGTACATGTATATGTGTATGTATATACGTATATGTATGTATATGTGTATGTATATACGTATATGTATGTATATGTGTGTTTACATATATGTATATGTACTGTCAATGAATATGATGCAACTCTTTGTGTACGAACCTCTGTCCTGCATGGCAGTGAACAGTGACATTATCCATATGACTCTGACCTCTATACATTTATAGTTGTTAATGAATATGATGTATTTCTTTGTGTGTGAACCTCTGTCCTGCGTGACAGTGAGAAGTGATACCACCCTCAGTGTCAAGACAGGCCTACTCAGAATAAACCACTTCTGCAAACTCTATCATTAGAAACTAAACACCGAAAGAGATTAAAACATACCTGGCACTCTCTCGAACGCAGCCAGGTCAACTCAATAAGTTAGCGCCTGTACTCCACAGACCCTCACTCCCACGGAATATCGGCAAGTTCACTAAACCCAAGTTACTATTTCATTTAGGAAAGGAATGGAACCAGTGTTAAACAGAGGTGAACAGTGGTGAACAGTGCTTAAGTCAGTGAGAACAACTCAACAGTAACAGTCGCACCCAAGTTAACCTTCACACAGTGAGGTCCCAGGTACCCAGTGATAACGGCCGTGAGACCCAACTACCAGCGATGTGTTAATCCGTCTACGATAGGAAGGCCTGGGACCACACCTCACTCATATAACACCGTCTGTGAGGGAATTACTACACCACGTGAAGACCCCGCATAACCTAATAGGGGGTACACCACGTGAGGCCCTCATAACACCATCTGTGATACTACACGTGAGGCCTCATAAGACCATCTGTGAGGGAATTACCACCGTGAGCCCTCCTTATGTGAAATCTACCCCCGTGAGGCCCGCATAACACCATCTGTGAGGGAATTACTACACCACGTGAGGCCCCTCATAACACCATCTGTGAGGGAACTACTACACCACGTGAGGTCCCTCCTAACACCATCTGGGAGGGAGTTGCTACACTACGTGTTTGCTGTTCAACACCTACAATAATCTGTATGTTCACTGTATGTTCCTTCACCTTTCTCTAATGAAGGCTTTTGTTAAACCACCAATGTATGTAATAAGTCATTTATGTCCAATGTATATTTTCAGCCTTCGGGCTGCAGAACTTTTTCAATAAACCGTCAATTATTATTATTATTATTACACACACACACACACACACGTCTCCTGAAGTAGATATGAGAGAGAGAGAGAAAGAGATCTAATCAGCTTATTATCATCCTACACCAACAGGAAGCGACAGACATACAGACAGACAGACAGACACATCACAACCACCAAGTTTTTCTCAAATTAACATAATCTCTTGTCGTCGTGTCCGTGTGGCTGTCGTGTTTGTCAATCCAGCAATTTCTCTTCTTTCTTCTCTCATGATTATTTCTTCTTTTATTTAATGTTTTTGTTGATTTTCGTCTTCATTTCTTCATTTAAAATTTTCGTGATTTCTTTCCTTCCCTCTATCCTTTTTTCTTTCCTCGCCATCCTCTTTATTTTCACCCTTCCAACATCTTTATCAGTTTTTCAATTTTCCCTGTCTCTTTCCTCCCTTCCTTTTCCTATACTCATCTTTCCTTCAACCTTCCCTCCTTCATAATTCCTCTCCATCTCTCCCTCTATTCCTTCCTTCATCACCATCATATAAAATCATACTCGCTTCCCCCCTCCCCTCCCCCCCTCCTCCTCTCCCCCCTCCCCAAAAAAAAAATATTCATCCCAACTTAAAAATTCACGTTTCCTGGCCATTCACGTTTCCTACCCTGACCTTACCTTTACTTTGACCTGACCTGACCTCTCCCGAATGATGCCTTATACCTTATACCCAAACGATATATACCCATACACCAAATGAAACTCGAAGAGACTGACTATAATGTGTGTGTGTGGATATTAATCTGTTATCATTCAATCAAAAGTTTATAAGGTTTTACAAAGTTGTTTTCATTTTAATGTGGACTGGAGACCCTGTATAATATAAGTTGACTAATACTATACTTATGAGTGGGAGTAAACACTAATTCACCTCTCTCTCTCTCTCTCTCCAGTCTATTTCCCTCGTCTACTCTCTCAATAATATCTTTCTCTCAATCTACATCTCTCTCTCTCTCTCTCTCTTTCTCTCTCCCAGAATATCAACAGTGAGTAAATATAAATAAACACACGATTTTACAGAATAGGGATATATATGTGTTAGAGAGAGAGAGAGAGAGATAAGTTAACCATGGGACCTGATCTATCACTCATTTGAACCTAACCTAACCTCAACTATGCTTACAGAACCATTCCCCTCCGTTCCTCCCCGCCTCCTCGGCCCCCCCAGCCCTTGACTGTAGGAGGAATGGGCGAGATAGGGCAGGAAAGGTCAACTGGGTGAGTATACACAAGGTCAACAGAGGTCAGGAGCCAAGAGGTACAGATCTCCGTGGGTCATGGTGGTCATACTATATAACTGTACTGTAGAAGGTATTGTTTCTCTCTCTCTCTCTCTCTCTCTCTCTCAGATAACCCCCAAGTTTGTTATGACTCTTCCTGGACAGTGTATTTTTATCTTCAAATAGGATATGTTATCGTGTATCTCTTGTTAGAACGAGGGAACAAATAATGTATTGAATAATGGCAGGTTGAGGGAGAGGGCGATGTACTCTACAGAACTAAACAAATAATTTTTTGGAAATACATTGTTTTTAACATTCAGTGCCATAATATTCTGACTTCTACTGTTTAACTATAATCTGTCTACGCTACCGTTCACGGGATGAATATGGGTGCACAATAAACTAGCCGCTGTATGTGGCAAAATTCAAAAGCGGATCCCCGCCTTTTTTATTACATACTAGGAAACATCTCACACTCACACACACGTATAGATGATCAGTAAGGAGGAGCCTCGACCTGAGCCCTGACAGAACGTTACAGGTGTACTATTTCGTCAGGCCGCGGTTAGGAAGTATATGAGAGTGATTTTGGAAGTTATATTTATGTTCCATATAACATATTTATGGTTTATGTGTGTGTGTGTGTGTGTGTGTGTGTGTGTGTGTGTGTGTGTGTGTGTCTGTCTGTCTGTTTGTCTGTAATTATGTTTGCTTATGTTTGGTTAGTTATTAGTTGGAGTAAGTTGTCGTGGAGATTTTTCAGGTTAGGTTAGATTAGATTAGGTTAGGTTGTGTTAGATTAGGTTAGTTATTAGTTGGAGTAAGCTGGAGTTAAGATTCTTCTGGATATACAAAACACTAAAGTTATTATCCAGCGTAATCCTCCCACACACCCCAGCAAAATGATTCACAGTGGAGACTGATTAAAGAATGCTTGTGTTGTGATAATAATTCCTCTTATTGATTAACGAACTTTAAATAAAATGGAACAAGGTTGAGTGATGGTTGTTGAACTGATATAGAAATGTTAAGTGGTAGTAGATATAGTGTAAAAAAGTCATTGAGTGATACTGTAGTTGTGTAGTACCCAAGTTTGGTTCACTTGTATGTTACTGAGGAAATTATTCAATCAGGATTTTTTTACAAGGATGATTGGTGTACCTGAAATTGATGATCGTTTTATTTATTTATTTTTTTTTATTATTATAATGGTTGCCCCTCCTGTAATGAGAATGGCCAGGCTCAAGGGCCACCTAGGCGTGAATTTGTTTAAGGTGTTGAAGCTGTCGCCAACACAACAACCACACCCTGAGTTAATGAGCTGAGTGACCCAGTGTCAAGGAATAGTCCGTGGCCAACTGCACTGGCTAACCATTACCCCGTAACACGACGCACGAATCGATTAACATCCAGGTCCCCAATTACTGTTGGGTAGATAGAGGTAAATGACGCAAAGGAACTTGCTCATGGTCTCACCCTGCCCGGAAATGGAACCCGGGTTCATTCGCTTGCAAGGCGAGCAAGCTGACAATTACACCTTGCGTTGCCAACGTACACACACACACACACACACACACACACACAC